>NW_022196899.1:11629682-11639102 GCF_008632895.1 Mastomys coucha
GGAGAGGGTGGGGTGGCAGGCATGGGGAGGGGGGAAGCAACAGGGGTTTGTTTTTGTTGTTTTTGTTTCTTTCTTTGTTTTTTGGAGGGAAAACTGGGAATGGAGAAATTTACATGTAAATAAAGAAAATATCTGATTAAAAAAATTGAAAAAAAAAAAGAGTTGTGGACTTGGTGTCTCTTCACTGCAATAGAAATGCTAAGACAGCTAGATTATGAACTTAGTCACAATTGCTTAATTAAAAATTCATGGGTCTTCATTTCCACTTCTACCGTATCAGGCTTTCCACATCACACATATCAAATACTAACATATATCTAATACTGCACTTGCTTCCTTATTGTACTCCAATCTATTACACATAATTATCAAAATATCCCTCTATGTGTATTAATCTTGTGATGCTTGCTTCTGTTTAGACCTGAGATATCTCTGCATGCATTCACACGGCCATATTTCTCAACATTGTATTCTGTGTCTTTGTCTTCTAGAACTTGATCTCAGACCTTCTCATCTTTCATTCATTCATAGATATGGACTGTTCATTTCTATTTCAGATCTCAATTTTTTAATAGAATTGTAGTCATAGTTCATACTTGAGGGATACCTTTATTATTATTCAGTATATAATTATGCCTATAAAATTGCACAAATATAACTCATATGTATACTGTGACTCTTTATAAATGTATAAATGTGTATATTGTACCTTCAAATATATAATGAGTGTGTGATACTTATTCCAGTTCATAAGACACTATATTTTTATTGGATATTTTATTTATTTACATTTCAAATGTTATCCCCTTTTCTGATTTCCCTTCACAAATTCCCTATCCCAACTCCCTTCCCCCTGTTCCTATGGGGAGTTACATTGTGGCACTGAGTCTTTGGAGGACCAAGGGCCTCTCCTTCCATTGATGCCAGATAAGGCAGGACACTAAATTTTTTAAATATTATGTAATGATTTAAAAACTACATAAGTCATGTATGCACAAAGATTATAGCAATATAAAAAATGACTCATGAAAGAAAATGTTAGAACAAATTCAGGTACGAATGGATATTTTCTCCTGGCACTTCTGCAGTTTTGAAATATTATTCGTATTTATTTGGTGAATGTTGTCATGCTGTGTGTGTCTGTGATATATAATATATACAATATACATATATGTATATAATCTCTTGGCATATTCAAATATGTGGATTTGCCTAAACATGGAAATTTCCTCTTTTTCTCATACATTTCCTCTTTTTCTCTTGTCTATACTTTAGTCAATTTTGCCATCATATTTCTTGATTATGGTCTTGTTTTGTTCTTAAATTTAAAGCATTTATTGCCTACTTATTAACAAATTATTTAAATTACTTTAAATTTCTTTTGGCCACATTCAATATGAATTATTAAGACATGATTTAAAATAAAACAAGCCTTTCATAAGAATATCTATCCTACAAAATCATGCATTAGTTTACCTTATAGGTGCCTATTGTGACTACAACTACATATCATTCACTTTAAAAATATGTTTGATCATTCAATTCAAAATAAATGCAAACTACTTATGTTCCAACCAGCTGCTCTGGAGAAAAAAAAGTATTAATGGGCACACCACACCTTCAGCCTCTTGTCTGCAGTCACTGTGCTTAGCTCCAGAATCCCCATTAACATTAATGGGAGCTCCATGAGCACATCACCTGGAGAACAGACCCCTTGTGCCTGATCATTATCTTCCTAGACAGGTAGGAATGACATCAATCAGGTATCCAGCTTAGTTTCACAGTATGTACTATTAAAGGCATCAGGGCAATAAAAACACAGTCTTCTAATATTTCCTTTTAAAAATAGATTTAAGAAAAAAAAGTATAGAACAACAAAGGGAGCAGATTTTAAAAGCATGCAAAGTGTACACCATTTTCCTGCATATCCTTTTATAATTACAAATGACCTAAAACTAAAGCAAACACATTATTTCCCTTCCATGACAGCGATAATGGGATAATAAAGAGAAGCTTCATTATGTAAAATGGATTTGATTTACTATAAAATAGCCAAATGGTGAACAGATAGTGGAGTTTACACAGAATCTGCTTGACCTCTGTTTTCACTTTTGCTTTTAACATTTTCCCACCTGAGCATTAATACATCAAGCACTTTTATGTGGCTGGAAAGAAAACATGAGTGATTAATACTAGTACAGGAGCTCCCTGAGGTTGGCAGGGACACTAAGGAAATTGAGGCCTGTTTTCAATTCAGATGCATTATATATTTGCTGAAGGAAAAGACAGTGTGGGTGGGAAAAGGAAGGAACACAAAAGGAGGATGTGCAACAAATTTAATGAGCCATGCATGGTCCGGCTTCAGGTATTTCATTCACTACATAACTGAGGATGGATCATCTAGTCTTTTGAAATCCCTTTTTCATCTTCAAAACAAACTTTAACTACATATAGTTTAGTCTAATTAGGAAACTTACAGGAGACATTCAGTATAGCAAATGGTGATTAGTAAATACTTTGAAAAAAAAAGTGCCTATTATTTTTGATGTATAACATTATTAACCATAAAAAGTAGTGTTGTATTACAGACCAAACATAACCAGACATATGCAGCTTAGGAGCTCAGGTTCTACATCTAAACTTAAAAATCACAAGCAAGCTTTATTTCATCATACCTTTTACAAATATAGATATGTGGTGTAGCATATAAAAATACCCCTGCATACATGTACCAATATATATATATATATTATATGTATATATAAAAATTATATCTTGTGAACCAAGATATTTCTCTTTACAGTTTTAGCAAGTCTAAATTCTATGACATCTTACTTGGTTTTATAACACTAGATCCCTAACAAGTCTTTCTCTGGAGACAGATCAAATCGCCGTAACACTATGAGAAGGCAAAAGAGGGCAGGATGAAGAGAGAACGGGCTCATTTATTTACTGAACATTCTGTCGGTGTGCATTCTGTTCTATGTCTTCCTTGTGGGCATTTTTCAGGAAAGCTCCCTGTGGAGATGCTTATAGGCTACTCTTGACAAACAGCAAAACCAAGTTTCAACATATTGCCTTCCCTTGATCGCCCTGCTGTTGTGGAAGGATAGCACTGCTCGGGGATTTTGATCTTCAGGAGTTCATTTGTCCTTACTAAATGATAACCTGTCTCTAAGTGGACAGAGTAGAAAACAGGAAAAAAAAATTTCAGTGCCATAATCTGTAACCCTAAAGTCTCCACGGTTACACTAAGCCGTAGACTTAAGCATTAAATAATCAAAACTTTAACTTATTCCATTGCCACATTTGCCAGACCCAGCACTAAGCCACACTCGACATAGCCAAAGTAGAGGGAAGCTTACATTATATGGAAGATATCTTCATGTTGATCTTCTTCACTTATCAGCTTCCCAATGACCATTTTCATAAACTCCCATAAGACTGTTACTGACAACAAAGCCTCTGTCACTGTAGTCATAGACTCAGGGGACGTAGGTAATGTGAATTCATTATGATTTTTATAAAAATGAAGTGTTAAAATTCTTAGTACTTATCTTTAAACTACAAGTTCAAATGCTTGTCATTAATTTTAAACTTACATGTCCAACAATTTTATATCAGTTCAAAATTATACCACAGCTGGAATATCCTCATGTCTAAAATGCATGTGACTAAAATTTCTTTTTCTTAATAAATGCATGACTACACTCCGGAAGATGCAACAAGCAGCTGAGAGTGTCAGATGCAGATATTTGCACCCAACCAATGGACAGAAGCTGCTGACCCCTGTGGTTGAGTTAGGGAAAGCTGAAAGAAGCTAAGGAGAAGGACAATCTGGTAGGAGGACCAGCAGTCTCAATTAATCTGGATTTCTGAGATCTCTCAACCACTGGACCACCAAATAGAGAGTATACACCAGCTGATATGAGGCCCCCCAACACACATATAGCAGAGGACTTCTGGGTCTGTGTTCATTCAGAGATAATGCACCTAACCCTCCAGAGACTGGAGGCCCCAGGGAGTTTAGAGGTCAGGTGTGATGGGGAGGGTTGGGACATCCACATAGAGACGGGTTGGGGAGGAGGTATGGGATGTGGAACAGTCAGAGGATGGATGGGGGATAGGGGAATAAAATTTGGAGTGTAAAAAAATAATTAATTAAAAAATAAAATAAATCAATAAGCCTTTATATAATAACAAAAAAAAAACTTTCTAAAATGAATGTGGTATCCTGTGCCTTTAATTTCAGTATTCAAGGGAAGCTGGCACAGGAAAATCATTATGATTTTGAACTCAGCCTGAATTTTATACTTATTCTTGAGGCCAATCTGAATTATAATGTGAGAACCTGTCTTACTGATAGATAGATAGATAGATAGATAGATAGATAGATAGATAGATAGATAGATAGATAGATGGATGGATGGATGGATGGATGGATGGATGGATAGATAGATACATAGATAGATAGATAGATAGATTTCTTAAAATGTAAGTGAATCGCAGATGGCTGTTGGTTAGTGTATAGTGTATCTTAGGATCTTGAATGATGTTCATCAACTAGTCTTCTGTGGTCTTGTAAGAAGCCATACAGCACCAATATTATTCCCAGGGGTCGCGACCAATGACTGAGCACTGGGCTTCAGTTTTCAAGTTTTGTGGACCAAATGCAGACATGAGCTTTGAGATGTAGGAAATTTTATATCTTTTTGATTTTTCTTTAACTTTTTAGACCTGGGTACTTGTTTCTTATATTACTAGCTCCAAGAAATTCTAAGAATGGATACAGAGAAATGTGGTTCATTTACACAATAGAATACTATTCAGCTATTAAAATGTAGGGCATCATGAATTTTTCAGGCAAATGGATAGAATTAGAAAATATCATCTGGAGCTAAGTTACTCAGATCCAAAAGGACATGCATGGTATATACTCACACATAAGTGGATATTAGCCAAAAAAATACAGAATACTCACAACTCACAGACCATAAAAGTTTAACAAGAAGGAATACCCAGAAGATAATGCATCATTCCCACTTAGAAGGGAGAAGAAATTAAACACAGGAGGCAGAGGGAGGGAGGGACCTGGATAGGAAATGGAGAGTTAAAGGAGAAAAAGGGGACAGGATCAGTTATTAGGGGGAGCAAGAGAAAAGCCCAGAAGGCCAGGAGAATGAATGGAATATCCAGCTATAGGGAAAACTTCTAGAAAGTCTGAGAGACCTAGGATATGAGAAATCCCCAGGACTCAATGGGGATGACCTTAGCTGAAATGTCCAAATATCCAACATTAGACCACCTCCAGTAGCTAGTCAGGACCCCCAGTCAAGAGTCGGGCCACCTACCTACCTTCAATTTTTTTTTGACCCAGAACTGTTCCTGTCTAAAAGAAATATAGGGACAGAAATTGAAGAGAGACTTCAAGAAAGGCTATATACAGTGGCAGGCCCAACTTGGGATTCATTCCATGTGCAGGCACCAAACCTGCAACTGATGCTATGTTGTACCTGCAGCAGCTGACTGAAACAATGCAAATACTGATGTCAGAGACCCTTTGTAGAAGAATTAGGGGAAGGTTCGAAAGACCAGAAGGAAGAACAACTGTATGAACTAACCCGGATCCCTCAGAGCTCCCAGAGACTAAACCACCAACCAAAGAGCATATATGGACTAGGCATAGTCACTGGTACATATATAACACCCTCAGTGAGAGAGGATGTGCCTAACCCTGTAGCGATTTAATACCCCAGGGAAAGAGGATGCTGGGGAGAAGTGAGGTGGGGGTTGGTTGGGGGCACCCTCCCAGGGGCAAGGAGGTATGGAGTGAAGAACTCTGGGAGTGGGGACCAAGAAAGGGGGACAACATTTGGAATGGAAATAAATAATGTAATTTAGTAAAAAAAAAAAAAAAACTATTAATTAAGAGGAAATGCAATGTTTTATGCTATATTTAAACTATTAAATAATATCACTTCTATCCTACGAATTATATTTAGAGTTATACTCAGTCCACAAGCTCTCAAGAACCACTGTATTTGAGTGGCTCAATTTGATCCTAAGAAAATCTCAAAAAAAAATATTGTGTTATTTGTAAGCTAGTAGGAGATTCAGAGAGTCAAAGGTCTTACTGCCAAGTGTGACAATGTGAGTTTAAACTTCATGATGTACATGATAAAGAGCGAGAAGAGACTTCCATAATTACTCTTGTGACCTCCACACATAGTCTGTAGCATGTGCACAGAGTGCCTGTACGCACACATACACAGCACCACCACCACCAACAATATCATCATCAACTAATAAATGTACAATAAAAATAAATGTTACAAAAATTAATGGAAAATATAGCCCACACATGAAATAACAAGTAAAATTGGTAAAAACTGTGAAATACTTTTGTTAAGTAAATTAAAATACCTAATAGAAAACAAACTCTATGAAACTCTACAGAATTCAAAAATACTATTAAACCATTTCAGGATATGTATTCAGTCCATGTTTGAGTCCAAGATTTATAGTACATGAGAAACAAAAATTAACTTTATTGCAGAGTATATGATTGCTAATACCATAGCAAAAGGAATATAAACGGTATGATAAAAGGTTTGGGGTCACAAAGATGTCTACTCACAAACATGTTTACTCTTTACAAAAAATTGATTTAAAAATACTATCTAGATTGCCTCATGCAATCTAGGGCTTGAATGTATCCCTTTAAAGGCTCATGTATTAAATGCTTCATCCTCAGTGCGTGCGGATGTAAAGACTAAGGAACATGTGAAATGTGGTACCTGGTGAAGGGAAGGTGGTGCTTAGTGAAGAACATTGCATCACGTGTGGGCATAAACCTTGCAAGGACTCATGCTGGGCTCTCGGATGAGTCATTTTTGGGGGCGAACAGGCTGCTATACAGTGTGTACTTGGATCCTTCTCCACAATTTCATTTTGTTTTTGGATTCTCCACTATGTTAAGGTACAAAGTTTATGTACAATGGTTAGCCAGAGCCATACAGATGTGGCAACAAGATCTTAGTTTCAGCCTTGAAAACTGAAATAAAACACCCCCAATGAAGTATAAAATAGTATTTTATGTATTTGTTATGAAAACACTAAGTAGAGTGATAATCCAGAAAAGCATGACACTATCCATTCATCTATCTACATAATTGTGATAATAATGTTGTTTCATGGTGTGATTGTTATTATTAAAGGAAATAGTTCATAGAAATGGGTACATTGGTGTCCGAGACATATATTTTTTTATTATTTTTATTAGATATTTTCTTTATTTACATGTCATATGATATCTCCTTTCCCAGTTTCCCCGCCGAAAAAAGAAAAAAAATAAAATAAAATAAAAATTAAAAAACAAAAAACAAAAAAAACAACAAAAAAAACCCCAAAATCAAACACCTGTTCCCTCTCCTTCCCCTTGTTCACCACCCAACCTCTCCTGCTTACTGGCCCTGCAATTCCCCTACACTGCAGCATAGAACCTTCAAAGGGCCAAAGGCCTCTCCTCCCATTGATGACTGACTTGGCCATCCTCTACTATACATATGCTGCTGGAACCATTAGTCCTACTATGTGTACTCTTTGGTTGGTGGTTAAGTCTCTGGGAGCTCTGAGGGTACTGGATAGTCCATATTGTTGTTCGTCTTAAGGGGCTGCAAACCCTTCAGCTCCTTGGGTCCTTTCTCTAGCTCCTTCATTGGGGACCCTGTACTCAGTTCAATGGATGGCTGTGAGCCTCTACTTCTGTATTAGTTGGGTACTGTCAGAGCCTCTCAGGAGACAGCTATATCAGGCTCCTGTCATCCAGTAATTGCTGACATCCACAATATTGTTTGGATTTGATGATTGAATATGGGGAGGATTCCCAGATGGAACAGTCTCTGGATTGTCCTTCCTTCACTCTCTGCTCCATAGTTAGTCTCTACAACTCCTTCCATGGGTATTTTCTTCCCCCTTTTAAGAAGGAATGAAGTATCCTCATTTTGGCTTCCTTCTTCTTGAGTTTCTTGTGGATTATAGATTCTACTTTGTGCATTCCGATCTTCTGGGCTAATATCCACTTATCAGAGAGTACATACCATGTGTGTTCTTTTGTGATTGGGTTACCCCATTCAGGATGATATTCTCCAGATCCATCCATTTGCCTAAGAATTTCATAAATACATTGTTTTTAAGAACTGAATAGTACTCCATTGTGTAGATGTACCACATTTTCTGTATCCATTCTTCTGTTGAGGGACATCTGGGTTGTTTCTAGTTTCTGGCTATTATAAATAAGGCTGCTATGAACATAGTGGAGCATGTGTCCTTATTACATGTTGGAGCATCTTCTAGATATATGGCTAGAAGAGGTATAGCTGGGTTCTCTGGTAGAACTATGTCCAATTTCCAGAGGAACCGCCAAACTGATTTCCAGAGTGGTTGTACTAGCTTGCACTCCCACCATCAATGAAGGAGTGTTCCTCTTTCTCCACAACCTCTCCAGCATCTGCTGTCACCTGAGATTTTTTTCCTAGCCCTTCTGACTGGTATGAGGTGGAATCTTAGGTTTGTTTTGATTTGCATTTCCCTGATGACTAAGAATGTTGAATACTTCTTTAGGTGCTTCTCAGCCATTCTATATTCCTCTTGAGAATTCTTTGTTTAGCTGTGTACCCCATTTTTAATAGAGTTATTTGGTTCTCTGGAGTCTAACTTCTTGAGTTCTTTGTATACCTCGGATATTAGCGCTCTATCAGATATAGGGTTGGTAAAGATCTTTTCCCAATTTGTTGGTTGCCATTTTGTCCTATTGAGAGTGCCTTTTGCCTTACAGAAGCTCTGCAATTTTATGAGGTCCCATTTGTCAATTCTTTTTCTCAGAGCATAAGCTATCCTGAACCGAACACCAACAGCATATGCTCTGAGACATATAGTTTATAGCGTAAAGTTATTTAAAAACAAATGACTACATGCGCTTGATCATCTAAACTCTAATGTTGTTATTCATCAATTTTGAAACACCTACCACTTCCAAGAAGAAGAGAAAAAGGCTTCATGAGGAGATACTCAATATGATACATCCTAGAAGAGCACAGAAGGGGAACTAATAAAAAGAGATCTGCTGAAAAAACTCGAGTCTAAACTGATGATTAACTTAAGACTTTCATAAGAAGAAGGAGCCTCTGAAGGCGAGAAATACTCTGTAGTGAGAACAGGACATGGTACCTAATGTGGAGAACTCTGAGGACCTGTCCTCCTTATTGCATATGGAGATGTTTGATCCATGTTTGTGTGTATTCTTGTTGTTGTCGTTGTTAGGGGTTATTTTTTTGTTTGGTTTGGTTTTTTTGTTTGTTTCTTTTTTTTTCTTTTCTTTCTTTTTTTTTTTATTTATTTTATTTTATTTTATTTTTTTTG
>NW_022196899.1:11639214-11643037 GCF_008632895.1 Mastomys coucha
CTCTGCCTCTGCCTCTGCCTCTGCCTCTGCCTCTGCCTCTGCCCCTTTGCCTCTGCCTCTGCCTCTGCCTCCATAGTGCTGGGATTAAATGTGTGTGCCACCATCACCCAGCCTGCTCCATGTTTGTGCTGTTTGTATATATATATATATATATATATATAAATTGAAAATAACTTGTCTCCATGTGGAATAAAGAATTTCAGGATATCTGCACTCTATGGGATTTCTTTCCTTTTTCCATTCTTTTTTAACCAAGTCTCACATTTCCTATATTTGTTTACCCAGCTTAGAGTCAAGGTCACATCTTCCTGGAGATGTGTAGAGGAAAATTATAAGACTGGTACAGCTAAGAAGTCTTATCCATGACATGCTATTGAAAAGCACAATTCTGCTTTCTACTATAGACTTCTGAATAAATACAAAACAAGAAAGAAATGATTCTAGATTTTGATGCCAGGTAATTTTCTGAATAACATTTATTATTCTTTCATTATCTTTGAAAACAGTCATAGAAGCAATTTACTTTTCTATTGCTGCAATAAAACAACATGACCTAGACTGATTTATGGAAGAGAGTTCATTTTGGCTTATAGTGCCAAGGGGAGAGAGCTTCCAATACAAGGAAAGGCATTGTATCAGACAGCAAGAGAAGAAGTCTGAAAAAGCTCGTCTTCATCAGAAGCACTAATCAGAGAGTGCAATGATCATGTGTGGGAGAATATAAACCTTCAAAGGTGTGTACTTTCTCTAGCGTATTTCAACCTTCTAAAGTTCCCAAATATGCAAAAACATAAGCCTATGAAGGACACTTCTTACTCACATCGCTACACCGGGACTATTACTGCTTGAGTCTTCTGTGATAAGTGCAGTGATTTATGCCTGGAGATACCACTAGAAGAGACCTCAGGAACTTGTTGGTAATGTTTGGAAATACTTTTTGCCAAAATAAATTTCCTTATGAAGAAACTCTGGCAGTTCCTCCAAAAATTGGAAATACTTCTACCTGAAGACCCACTCCTGGACACAAGCTCCACCATGTTTATAGCAGCTTTATTTCTAATAACCAGAAGCTGGGAAAAACCCAGATGTCCCACAATGCAAGAATGGATAAAGAAAAATGTATGGCTCATTTACACAATGTAATACTAATCCGCTACTAAAAATGGGGACCTCACAAATTTTGCAGGTAATGGGATGGAACGGGAAAATACCATCCTGAGTGAGGTAACCCACAACCAAAAAGAAACACATGATATGTACTCACTGATAAGTGGACATTAGCCAAAAATCTCAGAATACCCAAGATAAAACTCAAAGGCCATATGAACCTTAACTAGAAGCAACACCCAAGTGTGGATGCTTCAATCTTATTTAGAAGGGAGAACAAAATAATCATGGGAGGCAGAGTGAGGGAGGGACATGGGTCGAAGAGGGGAGGGGGGAAGAACAGGAGCAGATATGGGGGAGACAGGAGAGAAGCCTAGGGGGTCAGAAAAAATAATAAAAATATGTAGCAGTGTGGGTTGGGGAATGGGAATAACCACTAGAAAGTCCCAGAAATCAAGGAAGAAATCAAGAAGCTTCCAGGACCCGATAGAGATGACCTTAGCTAAAATGCCCAACAGTGGGGAGATAGAACCTGAAGATACCACCTCCCGTAGATAGACATGGTCCCAAGTTGAGGGATCGGGCCACCCACCGATCTCCAAATGTTTAACCCAGAATTGTTCCTGTCTAAAAGTATATGCAGGGACAATAGTGGAGCAGAGACTGGAGGAAAAGCCATCATGTGACGGGACCATATTTTGTATGCAGGCACCAAACCCTGACACGATTGCTGATTCAATGATATTCTTACATGGCTGTCCTCTGAGAGGCTCTGCCAGCACCAAACTAAGACAGAAGCAGGTACCTACAACCAACCATTGGTCTGAGCCCGGGACAGCAATGGAAGAGTTAGGGGAAGAGTTGAAGGAGCTGAAGAAGATTGCAACCCATAGGAAGAATAAAAGTATCAACTAGTCAGACTCTCTCAGTGCTCTCAAGGACTAAGCCACCAACCAAAGCGAATACATGGGCTGGTCCATTGCCCCTGCTACATATATATCAAAGGACTGCCTTGTCTGCCCTCAGTGGGAGGTGATGGGCTTTGTCCGGTGGAGGCTTGACGCTCCAGAGAAGAGCAATGCTAGAGGGTTGAGGTAGAGCAAGTGGATGGGTGGGGGAGCACCCTCTTAGAGGTTAAGGGGAGGGGAGGGGATGGGGAGTTTCTGAAGGAGGAACTGGACAGGGAAGAGGGACAACATTTGAAATGTAAATGAATAATGCAATTAATTAAAAAGAAGAAAACAGCAAGATATTGCTTCATCTAGTATTTTTTAAATTTGAGCATTGGAACATATCAATATGAAGTTTACATGGTTATCTTCATTTTATGAGTAATGAAATTGTAGCTCAATAAGGTTATTATTTTGATGTTATTTATCCTTCTTGATAATAATAAAACTGAGTCATAAACCCTACAAAGTTAGATCATAAAGCTATAAATTTATGTACTGTGCTGTTTCATGGTATAAGTGCCTTAGGGAATAGCCAGTTCTTCTGTTTGTACTGAATGCTACTTTACCTTTTCATAGTTTTTATTGACATGTTTTTAACATAATTTAATCTTATTAACCCGATAAATTTAGCATTATACAATGGTCTTATCTCATGGTTGAGAATGGATGTGCCCAGAGATGCCAAGTATCTAGGTGGTTACAAATGTATTCTGTGTCACTTAATAGATAGTCTTATTATGTTTCAGGGCCAGGAAGTGGGAGAGGGTAGGTTGGTGGGAGGGGGAGGGGGAGGGAATAGGGATTTGTTTTTTTGGAGGGGAAACCAGGAAAGGGAGAACATTTGAAATATAAATAAAGAAAATATCTAATAAAAAAAAAAGAAAAAGAAGAAGATCTGGTAGCTTGGAGAAAACAGGTAGTCTAAGAGTGAAGAGCTATTCTAGAACAAAATTGACCCATCCCTCTGTTATATTTATTTTTCAGTGATATCAGTGGTGTGGATCAAAGGAACTATGGCACAGATCAAGATTCCATCTTACCCCAAATTTCTTCTAGAATAGGAGACCTGTGAACTATTTACAGAATATACATAGATAGTCTAGCAGTTAAATCAGCTTGAAAAATGTTGCATCTTGTCCTTACAATTTTAACTACAGTTTCTTTAATCATGTTAAATTATTTGAGAATTACATTGTATCATGCAAGAATAATTCATGTTTGCCATAATATGAGTATGTCATTTTGGCCTAAACAAATTTCAGAGTAATTTTAACACAACGAAATTCTTTAGTGATATATGTAACTAGGTATTCCATTCTGGTATGAGAGGGATTAAAAGAAAAAGATAGAATCTCTATATGTCCACAGGACATGAAAAAATGGACTGTGTACCACAAAGTTACCTTTGACTGGGAGACGGGCTGTCTAAGCCTTTATGTTGCCTGACCATAGTTCTCCATGGAATGCTAAAAGCATGGTAAACATTCACTGGACAATGTTTTGAGCTTTATGGAGACCATTACACAGGTTTTATTTTGTTTTTAAAATATTACAAGTAATTATGCAATAAAACTATAAGAGAAAATACCAAAAATTGAATACAAAAACATTAAAGTTGAGCTGACTGACTTTGAAAAGTTGTTACATATTTTTCTTTCTCATCTCTTCTTTCCTATCAACATAGTCACTTCCTTTCTTCTGCTCTCCTTTCTTTCTATTCCAAATTTTCCATTTTCAGTGCCAAAGGTAGAAACACTCCCCAG
>NW_022196899.1:11643047-11671805 GCF_008632895.1 Mastomys coucha
ACCCTGTGCCTTGGCTTCTACTGCTGTGAAGAATCACCATGACCATGTCAACACTTACAAGGGTAAATACTGAATTGCAATTGGCTTCCAGGTTTTAATGTTTAGTCCATTACTGTCACAGTGTGCATGATA
Source organism: Mastomys coucha (assembly GCF_008632895.1). Classification (NCBI taxonomy): domain Eukaryota; kingdom Metazoa; phylum Chordata; class Mammalia; order Rodentia; family Muridae; genus Mastomys; species Mastomys coucha. Next base: position 11,643,180 of record NW_022196899.1, read on the forward strand.
CTGCAGAAGGAGGCAAAATTCCAGGCAGAAGAAAAAGAGAAACACTGGGCCTGGCTTGAGCTTCTGAAAGTCTAAATCCTACACTCAGTGATACAAGTCCTCCAATAAGCAGTCAGCTATTCCAACAAAGCCACACCTACTCCAACAAGGCCACACCTCCTAATAGTGTCACACCCTGGTGGCCAAGCATTCAAATCTATGAGCCTATACGAACCCTTCTTATTCAAACCTACACACTCCTAGACATAGATAATTGAACCAATCTTATCTACATTTCCTAACAGTAACAAGTCAGCTGTAAAATGCAACTGGATTCCGCAAGAATTTCAAGGAATGTGCTAGGAAAGTGTAGCACAGGAGAATTTAATTATCATAAATACATGGAGAGAAGCAATGAGTGAATAAAGATCAACATAATTTGTAGAATTGGCCAACCTGGCATGCATGGAGGTCCACTAATCCCTGTCACAAATGTACCTCCCTTCGTAACTGTGACTATCTCAGATTTTATCCAGTGAAAATTTATATTCATATTGTACAGAGTCTAAATGAAAATCTCCTTCAAGAGCATAAACCAACAATCTAATGCATTAAATTGTCTGATTGCAATTCTCCACTTTCAAACACTTAATGAAGTTACTAAAGGAACATACAAATAATTTAATAAAAATAATGAACTATTGATTCTTCTTCCTGAACTTATGCTACTCCTTGGCTTATGCTTTAGACCATAGTGTATGACAGAAAAAAAATTATAGCACATGAAGGCGAATGCAAAGAGCAGATGACAGCAATGCCTAACTCATTAAAATCAAGCTCAGACAATGTTTGCATTCAAATTAGCCAAGCTTTTTAAGTATATCTTAATTTTATAATGCTTTCGGCCTCTACATGTCTACAGATCATATAAACCAGAAACCTCTCTCTGTCACTCAGAATTGTTATATCTTTCCTTATACATTTTAAATAAGCAATATAATTAACCGTTTTTAAATACAGAATAAATACAGAATTTTTAATGAAGTTACAGAACTTTCCCTTATCCCTTTATCTATAGAGATTCAGTGAGGAAAAAAAAAATAAAGAAATGGAGAAAGATCTATTGTAAGCTTCCAAGCACCCAATGACGATCTAGTTAAAACTAGCTACTTAAAACAATGTACTTTTTTTAGAACGCATCTAGCCTGGCTATCTAAAAAAAAATCTGCTGTAGTTACTTAGTCCACACTGTCTTCCTCTCAAAGAAGATAGTTTTGGTTAAAGGCTTAAAGCACTGCAAAGTAAACAATATATGCCCTTAAAAGGCAGATTCTCAAAGCATACTGATTATACTTTTCCTTGTTTATTACTATGTGTGGAGAACACCACTGCTCTTTGAGCAGAAAGATTTTTTTCTTCCTTTGCCTATCTTCATTACAAACATCCAAGCTTTCTTAAATATCAAAAGAGGCCGGAACTATACCTGAAATAAAAACTGTTTCTCTTCATGTAATTATCAAGTGGCTTTTAGAGGATCTTTCTCCAGTGATTACAGACTATCTCCACAGAGGCTGTCATTTGAAGGTGAAAAATTTGCAAGGACAGCCACACCATCTGTCATCAACTGGGTTCCCTGACACCCAGAGCTGCTCTGAAATGGCCAGCGGCTTCATGCATAACAAAGACCTTGCCCCTTGCCTTTGTTTATTCTGTGACCTGTGCAGAGTCCTTCAAAGGGACTGAACCATTTCAGGCCTGCCTTTCAGGGGCAGTGTATTGTACCGACGAAAAAAAAAATGCGTAAAGGAAATTTGAAATGCTCAAATAAAACACCGTGGGATTTTTTATTATTATTATTTTTAGCATTATACAAGTAATCCTTAAATACAAACCTCCTTAGGATTATGTTTTAACTTTCTACTTTTGAAATATTCTTTAAATTATAATTTGGGAGTTAAAACAATCCATATATAAGACCAAAATATGTAGATTACATACTAATTTCATTGAAACACAAAGTCTCTTCCATAATCAAAAAATATATATATATATCTTTGATGAACAAAACCCCTATGCAGCTCACTCTGAAAGTGATAGACAAGATTTTCTTATTCTGTGTCAAATACAACTTTGGGTTTTAAACATTAAAATCACATACTAGGTCACTTGTGCCTGAAGAAGAATTCTGGCTATATTTTGCAGTATCTATGAAAAATATAAAAAGTCAAGTATTGTGAAACGTATCTGCTAAGTATATACTCTCATATGCTTTAAATATAAATACACGATGAATTGTCTATTTATTTTCCCATGGCTACAAACCTTTGCGAAATCTTAAGACAAGGGAATTGGAAGACACTGAGTTTGAAAACTAGGAGGATCATTGTTGAGAGGTGCTGCAGCCATTTCTAGGAAACAATGAAGAAACATAAAAGGATACTCCCTCTGTCAACATAATTAATGGTAAAACTTTATGAGCTCCATTTAGTCCCCAAGTATAGTCATATACAATACATGAGTATGTTTCAATGTACACTATATAAATATGTAAAAGTCACATCATTGAATTTTTCATATGTCTGTGTTCATAACACACAAAGCTGTTTTTAAATTATTTAAAGATCTATTCTTTCTTCCATATACATTAATACTAATAAGAGTTTCTGTCAACATCAAAGAGAAGCTAGACCCCTAATTAGGGTTCCAGTCTGCTCTGAGAGCTGCACTGCAGAGGGTACAAATAGAGATTGAGTTAAGCATTTAAGAAATGAGTCTTAAATGTTCATTTTTCTATTTCTGAGTATTGCAAAGATCTAATCATTCATTAACAATAAAAATATACTTGTTTTCTATCATAACTGTGATAGTAAACTTTAGTAAAATTTTTTAAACCAACCAGAGAAACCTGTTACACCATCAAATGTTAAGACATGAGCAGCCACAGTCGATCAAGTCATTGTTTATAATATTACACTTCAGAATTTTCAGTGCTGCCTAAATTTCTTACCTTTGAGCCATTCTTATTGCTAGATTGACTAAGTGCTTTCAGTCTTTCAGAGGGCTAATTCATGCCAGGAGGCTTCTCTGGATAAAGCTAGCAGTGAAAATGTAGATCTTAGAGCAAGTGGTTAGAGAGAAATCACTATGTGGTCTAAACCCTGCTAGATGTTAGCTATGTGTGAGTTGGTCATAGGCTACTGAGAAGGAAAGAGGGAATGCAGCAGATGTATGGTTTACTACAAGGTAGCTTTGATATGAGCGTAGTACATCTAAGTGTTTAAGAAAATCAAAATTTAAAAACATCTGCTACTACTTTGATTGCTATTTTTATTTTCTTGCCCAGTATTATAGAGAGAATATCTTGTGTGTTGTATAGGTGCATCCCCTGTCAATTTAAAAGCCTATGTATGGCCTAGGCAGAAAATAGATTTGGACATCTGGAAGGGAGAAAAGAATCTGGGATAGAACCAGGTACAGAAAGAGCTCCTGAGAAGATGTGAGAAGATGGATTCATGGGAGCTATGCACAGGTAGCCAGCCATGGGACAAAATATAAATTAAAATAAACTAAAATAAATCTTTAGTTATGGTCTATTCAGAATAGATCCTAACTATATTGCCAAGATATCTGTAAACATATTTCGAGTCTGAGTCTTATTTCTGGGAGCATGGAGCTGAGAGACAGAACCAGGATTAACTTCCATACTGCATAGTTTCTCAAAATTAATCTTGTGAAATATATATCACATATATGGCACATTGATGAAATAGATAAACATTCATTTACCACTCTACCTTGTTATCAATTAGTGACAATAATTTTGATTGACAGACCCTTTTTCCTGTTATTTTTAAATGTACTTAAAGTAGAAAAACTTCTAAAGAATAGTGAATGCCAATTCTTTCCATATTAGTCTAAGAATTGAAAGGAGACATCTTTCTAATACATATTACGAGGCAAGCACTATCTACTTAACAGAAACAGAGAAGATTATAATTCTTGTAGGTGCCCATGAACCTACATGAAAATCCTCGACAAGTAAACTGAATTCAAAACCACACCAAAAACTTACATGTCATAACCAAGCTGGTTTCATTCTGCAAGTATAAAGAGGATTCATCCTTCCAAATCAATACATGCAATGCAACACTTGAGCACAATGAACAGAAGTAGAAAAATTTCAGAAAAGTTATTTAATATGCAATTTCACATATTGCTGCTAAAGAAGAGCCCGCTAAATCCTATTAAATCCTTATGTTCTTGCTTCCTTCTTTTCCTTTTTATTAAACTCATTTCTTTTATTAAATGAAAGAAGTGGAGATTTTTATTCCTTTTTTTTCTACAGTCTAATTTTTTTTTTTTTTTTAGCTATACAATTTTGGTCATTTTGGAAATTGTTTTACTCCAAAAATCATCAAAGTAGTGAAGTAATAAGTAGAAAATCTTAGATATTTTTGTCTTCTGTCATAAAACATTTGATTATGGTAATTTCTTCTTTGTAGAAAAATAGAGCTAATAAATGCAGAAAATGGCAAAATTATAAAAAATATACTTGCAAATCTTGTATTCCATTAATGCATCTTAGTTGTTGTCATTAATGTCTCTTAAGATAATTTGTGAGGGGTTAATGGGGAATTTTAATGTGTATATAGGGCTGACCTCTGAACCCACTCATTACTATTAACACGACCCAGCCTGAACAAGAAGGAATCCTATGTCTATCCCATAATGCAAAAGCCGCACAAATGAATCAGTGGGAAAGGTGCTTCTTGCACAAGCATGTGGATATGAGTTGGGATCTCGGTATCAGTGTAAAATTCAGGACATAAGATGTTCTTGATTGTCCTCCAAAACTTTACAGGAAGCCCCTATTGCTGGAGTCATCACATACTTCACTCTTAAAACATCAATAAATCAACCTAGCCGGGCGGTGGTGGTGCACGCCTTTAATCCCAGCACTTCGGAGGCAGAGGCAGGCAGATTTCTGAGTTTGAGGCCAGCCTGGTCTACAGAGTGAGTTCCAGGACAGCCAGGGCTACACAGAGAAATCTTGTCTCGAAAAAAACAACAACAAAAAAAAAAAACCAAAAAAAAAAACCAAGCTATTGTAGACCTGGAAGCTTTACCCCTAATGTGTAGCCTTCATGGTGCCTGAAGTCTTTACACATACTACCAGAGGACAAAATTATTAATCTTTCCTAGTTGTGAACTCTGTGAGTTATAATAATATATAACTCACATGAGTTATATATGATATATAATATATATATACATAGGTATATATATACACATATACATATATATATTTATATACATATATACACACATATATACATACATATATACATACATGCATACATATGCATATATATATATATATTATATATATATATATATATATATATATATATATATATATATATATACACACACATACATATATGCATGCCAAGCCTGGAAAGAAATGCCCATTAGTGAAATAATAGTTTGACTATCATGGAAGTAACCAGACACTTTCTAATTAGATTTTAAGGCCTGCTCCAGAAGTTAAAAATCATATCTGATACTAATAATGGTGTCATGAACATAACAAAACATGTCATAGGCCCTAGGAAAGAGAACCTTCTGTTATTACCTTGTTTAAAGGACATAGCATTAAACCAACTCCTAATGAATAAAGATTATAATATCATCAGTAAGTATTTTTTTCCAGTAACTAATATAAAGATCTACAACTGGTCAGTATATAGAGGTGTACAGAATGCTCAATCCTAAATGGGATATTTGTATCATACCACATACTGCCAAAACTCATTGTAGAATGAAGCAGAGAAATTTTAAAATCCAGAAGCAATGTATAATTACAGCACACAGTGTCTCCCTCATCGTCCTGCCTGAATACCTGGATGTATAATTCTCAGCTACTTCTCCAGCACCATGCATTCCTATGTGCAGGTATTCTCCCTGCCATAGTTGAAATGGAGTAAATACCTGAAATTGTAAAGAAGACCCAATTAAACTTTTGCTTTCCTAAGAGTTGGCTTGGTCCATGGCACCCTCTACATATGTAGTAAAGGACTGCCTTGTCTGCCCTCAGTGGGAAGGGATGGGCTTGGTCCTGTGGAAGCTTGAGGTCCCAGAGAAGGGAGATACTAAAGAGGTGAGGTGGGAATGGGTGGGTAGAGGAGCACCCTCTTTGAGGCAAACAGGAGGGAGGAGGGGATTAGGGATTCATGGAGGGAGGACTGGGAAGGGGGAATAACATTTGAAATGTAAATAAATAATATAAATAATTTGTAAAAAAGAAAAGAGACAAAAAGAGTTGGCTTGGCCCTCGTGTCTCTCCACAGTACTAGGACACTCATAAGAATGGGATACTATTTAAGATGTGATAGTGATGGGATAACATGAGAGAGGCTACAGTAAGAAAATAAAGTAAAAATGCAAATAATCATTAAAATAACTGATGAAATATTGGAATAGCTGTACATTTAAACATTTTCATACTATAATATAGTAATTTTCAAACTAGAAATTTTCCTGATTGCCTAAGAAAAACTATTTTCTTTACTTTTAGCTTACCATAATTTGTTTTAGAAACATATTGAGTACTGTATTTACATCATTTCTACCCTTTCTTTTCTCTACATTTCTTATGCCCTCCCACCAATTTCTTTTCAAATCCATGTCTTTTCTTCTTTAATTGAATGTATCTCTGTGTGTTTGTGTGTGTGTGTGCACATGTGTGCACACGCACACGCATGTGTGCACATAGAACCTGCTTAGTCAATAGAAGTTACTGTGCCCTAAAACAAAATGCACTCTGTTACCCTGAACCTACTCCATATCCTGCTTGCCTGTAACCATCTATCTTTGGTTAAAATCACACTGTCAAGTTTTGGCAAAGCTGGGCTCATGATAGTTTTTAGTTGCTTACTACAGTTGAAAGTTGCTAAAACTCTACACCTTATATTGTTTCTTCTCTCTGTGGTACAACTCTTATTCTGTACTGCAGTTACTTCTAATCCAATGAATTCATAATTATACTTATTATCTTCTTTACTAAGTTTTTCTTTTGTGAAAATTAAATGTTGCTTAGCTATAGCATCAACTAGCCAACCACAGTAAACTGAAAACTTAAAGCCATCCTTGATACCACTTGTATGTTTCACCCATATTTCAAATTATAAGCATCCTTTACCCAGATTAATTAATATATCTCTGTGATGGTTAATTCTGCTAAAAGCTATTGTCAAAGCTGACTTTGATGCTAATGTGAAAGTTATTTTTGCATGAAATTAACATTTAAACCAGTGTATTGTGGATATATCGATATCCATGTGACTGAGCTTCATTGACACAGAGATCTACATAAACTTTCTGAATGAGAAGAAATTCTCCAGCAAGAATCCTTTATATTTCATTTCTATCATTTGTTTCTCTGGGTCTACTCATTGTAACTTTTAGATATCAAGGAATTAACTTGCTGTATTCCATACTCATGTGAACCCATATATATATCTTCCTATATAATATTGAATTACTTGATGAAAAAGGTCATACTATGAAAAATGGGGCTACATCTAGGAATGACAGCAGTGGATCCACAACCCTTTCTGCCCCTTCCCTGCAAGCAGTGACCTTGCCTCCAGGGAGTGCTCTAACCCAGGGACTTCAGTGAGATTCACCATTTTTTCTCCAGTGACTTTCTAAGGTGGGACCAGCCAGGAGGCACAGGATCCTTTCTACCTCAGACTACATGTAGGAGGAACAGGAACATCCATCTCTGCACCTTTCCCACAAGTGGAGAGCCTGTTTCCAGGGTGTGCTCTGATCCAGGGACTCAGGAGGGATAACTGATCCACAGTGATCTGGGCCAAGGTTTTACCAGAGGAGAGCTGATCTCCCAGAGGTGCAGACACAGGTTTACAGACCCACAGGAGGCACAAGCTCCAGCCAGAAACAGCAAGAATATCTACCATAATAGATCAACAGATGGCTAAAGGCAAATCTAAGAATCTTACCAACAGAAACCAAGACTACTTGGCTTCATCAGAACCTAGTACTCCAACCACAGCAAGTCCTAGATATCACAAAATACTGGAAAAGCAAGATTTGGAACTAAAATCATATCTCAAGATGGTGATAGAGGAATTTAAGAAAGACATGAATAACTCCCTTAAAGAAATACAGAAGAACACAGGTAAAGAGGTACAAGCCCTTAAAGAGGAAACATAAAAATCCTTTAAGGAATTACAGGAAAGCACAATCAAACAGGTGTAGGAACTGAACAAAACCATCCAGGACCTAAAAATGGAAGTACAAACAGTTAAGAAATCACAAAGAGAGACAACCCTGGAGATAGAAATCTTAGGAAAGAAATCAGGAGTCATAGATGCAAGCTTCACCAACAGAATACAAGAGATAGAAGAGAGAATCTCAGGGGCAGAAGACACCATAGAAAACATTGATACAACAGTCAAAGAAAATGCAAAAAGCAAAAAAATCCTAACCCAAAACATCCAGGAAATCCAGGAGGCACTGAGAAGACCAAACCTAAGGATAATAGATATAGAAGAGAATGAAGACTCCCAACATAATGGGCCAGTAAATATCTTCAACAAAATTATAGAAGAAAACTTCTCTAACCTAAAGAAAGAGATGCCCATGAACATACAAGAAGCCTACAGAACTCCAAATAGACTGGACCAGAAAAGAAATTACTCCAGCCATATGATAGTCAAAACACCAAATGCACAAAACAAAGAAAGAATATTAAAAGCAGTAAGGGGAAAAGGTCAAGTAACATATAAAGGCAAGCCTATCAGAATTACACCAGACTTCTCACCAGAGATTATGAAAGCTAGAAGATCCTGGGTTGATGTTGTACAGACCCTACGAGAACACAAATGAGAGCCCAGACTATTATACTCAGCTAAACTCTCAATTACCATAGATAAAAAACCAAACTATTCCATGACAAAACAAAATTTACACAATATATTTCCACAAATCTAGCCCTTCAAAGGGTAATAAATGGAAAACTCCAACAGAAGGAGGGGAACTACATTCCCTGAAAATGCAAAAATGTAATCTTCCAACAACACTAAAAGAAGATAGCCACATGGACAGAATTCCAACTCTAACAACAAAAATAACAGGAAGCAACAACTACATTTTCTTAATATCTATTAATATCAATGGACTCAACTCTCCAATAAAAAGATATAGACTATCAGATTGGGTATGCAAACAGGACCCAACATTTTGCTGCATACAGGAAACCCACCTCAGTGACAAGGACAGACACTACCTCAGAATAAAAGGCTGGAAAACAGTTTTACAAGCCAACAGAATAGCCATTCTAGTATCGAATAAAATCAACTTTTACCCTAAAGTGATCAAGAAAGATGAGGAGGGACACTTCATACTCATCAAAGGTATGATCTACCAAGATGAACTCTCAATTCTGAACTTCTATCCTTCAAATGCAAGAGCATCTACATTCATAAAAGAAACTTTATTAAAGCTCAAAGCACACATTACACCACACACAATAATAATCGGAGATTTCAACACCCCAGTCTCTGCAATGGACAGATCATAGAAACAGAAACTAAACAAAGACACAGTGAGACTAACAGAAGTTATGAAACAAATGGATTTAACAGATATCTATAGAACTTTTTATCCCAAAACAAATGAATATATCTTCTTCTCAGCAACTCATGGTACCTTCTCCAAAATTGAGCATATAACTAGTCACAAATCAGGCTTCAACAGACACAAGAAGATTGAAATAATTCCTTGCATCCTTTCAGATCACCATGAATTAAGGCTGTTCCTCAATAACAACAGAAACAATAGAATGTCCACATACATGTGGAGGCTTAACAACACTCTACTCAATGATAAATTGGTCAATGAAGAAATAAAGAAAGAAATTAAAGACTTTCTAGAGTTTAATGAAAATAAAGCCACCCAAACTTATGGAACACAATAAAAGCAGTCCTAAGAGGAAAACTAATAGCTCTAAGTACCTCCAAAAAGAAACTAGAGAGCGCATACATCAGCAATTTGACAGTACATCTGAAAGCTCTAGAAAAACATTCATCCAAGAGGAGTCAAAGGCAGGAAATAATCAAACTAAAGGCTGAAATCAACCAAATAGAAAAAAAAACCAACTATACAAAGAATCAACCAAACCAAGAGCTGGTTCTTTGAGAAAATCAACGAAATAGATAAATCCTTAGCCAGACAACTAGAGGGCACAGAGACAGTATTCTCATTAACAAGATCAGAAATGAAAAGGGAGACAAAAAACCGACACTGAGGATATACAAAAAAATCATGATATCCTACTACAAAAGCCTATACTCAACAAAAATGGAAAAACCTGGATGAAGTGGACAATTTTCTATACAGATACCAGATACCAAAGTTAAATCAAGGTCAGATCAATGATCTAAACAGTCCCATATCTGCTAATGAAATAGAAATAGTCATTAGTAGTCTCCCAACCATAAAAAGCCCAGGACCAGATGGGTTTAGTACAGAGTTTTATCAGACCTTCAAAGAAGACCTAATACCAATACTCCTCAAACTATTCCACAAAATAGAAACTGAATGTACTCTACCCAATTTGTACTATGAAGCCAAAATTGCTCTGATACCTAAACCACACAAAGACCTAACAACGAAAGAAAGCTTCAGACCAATTTCCTTTATGAATTTCGATGCAAAAATACTCAATAAATTCTTGCAAACTGAATCCAAGAACACATCAAAACTGTCATCCACCTTGATCAAGTCAACTTCATCCAGGGATGCAGGGATTGTTCAATATACAGAAATCCATCAAAATAATTCACTATATAAACAAACTCAAAGAAAAAAAACCATATGATCATCTCATTAGATGCTGAGAAAGCATTTAACAAAATCCAACACCCCTTCATAATAAAAGTCTTGGAAAGATCAGAAATTCAAGGCCCATACCTAAACATAGTAAAAGCAATATACACAAACCAGTAGCCAACATCAAACTAAATGGAGAGAAACTTGAAGCAATCCCACTAAAATCAGGGACTAGACAAGGCTGCCCACTCTCTCTCTACCTATTCAATATTGTACTTGAAGTCCTAGCCAGAGCAACTAGACAACAAAAGGAGATCACAGGCATACAAATTGGAAAAGAAGAAGTGAAATTATCACTATTTGCTGATAATATCATAGTATACTTAAGTGACCCCAAATATTCCACCAGAGAGCTCCTAGACCTGATAAACAACTTCAGCAAAGTAGCTGGATATAAAATTAACTCAAGCAAACCAGTGGGTTTCTCTAAACAAAGGATAAACAGGCTGAGAAAGAAATTAAGGATACAATGCCCTTCACAGTAGTTACAAATAATATAAAATACCTTGGTGTAACTCTAACTCAGCAAGTAAAAGATCTGTTTGACAAGAACTTCAAGTCTCTGAAGAAGGAAATTGAGTAAGATCTCAGAAGATGGAAAGATCTCCCATGCTCGTGGATTGGCAGGATTAATATAGTAAAAATTGCCATCTTGCCAAATGCAATCTACAGATTCAATGCAATCCCCATCAAAATTCCAGTTCAATTCTTCACAGACTTAGAAAGAGCAATTTGCTAATTCATCTGGAGTAACAAAAACCAAGGATAGCCAAAACTATTCTCAACAATAAAGGAATCTCTGGTGGAATCACCATCCTGGATCTTAAGCTGTACTACAGAGCAATTGTGATAAGAAATTGCATGGTATTCATACAGGGACAGACAGGTAGATCAATGGAATAGAATTGAAGACCCAGAAATGAACCCACACACTTATGGTCACTTGGTCTTTGACAAAGAATCTAAAACCATACAGTGGAAAAAAAAGACAACATTTTTAACAAATGGTGCTGGTTCAACTGCCAGTTAGCATGTAGAAGAATGCAAATCGATCCATTCCTATCTCCTTGTACAAAGCTCAAGTCCAAGTGAACCAAGGACCTCTACATAAAGCCAGATACACTGAAACTATTGGAAAAGAAAGTGGGGACAAGCCTGGTGACCACATAGGCACAGGGGAAAATTTCATGAACAGAACACCAATAGCTTATGCTCTAAGATCAAGAATTGACAAATGGGTCCTCATAAAGTTGCAAAGCTTCTGTAAGGCAAAAGACACTGTCAATAGGACAAAACAGCCACCAACAAATTGGGAAAAGATCTTTACCAGTCCTATATCTGACAGAGGGCTAATATCCAATATATACAAAGAACTCAAGAAGTTAAACTCCAGAGAACCAAACCCTATATAAAAAATAACCCTATTAAAAATGGGGTATAGAGCTAAACAAAGATTTCTCAACTGACGAATACCGAATGGCTGAGAAGCACCTAAAAAAAGGTTCAACATCCTTAGTCATCAGGGAAATGCAAACCAAAACCACCCTGAGATTCCACCTCACACCAGTCAGAATGGCTAGGATAAAAGAACTCAGGTGACAGCAGATGCTAAAGAGGTTGTGGAGAAAGAGGAACACTACTGCATTGCTGGTGGAATTGCAAGCTGGTACAACCACTCTGGAAATCAGTTTGGCGGTTCCTACAGAAATTGGACATAGTTCTACCAGAGGACCCAGCTATACCACTCCTGGGCATATACCCAGAATATGCTCCAACATGTAATAAGGACTCATGCTCCACCATTTTCATAACAGCTTCATTTATAACAACCAGAAACTGGAAACAACCCAGATGTCCCTCAACAGAGAAATGGATACAGAAAATGTGGTACATCCACACAATGGAGTACTACTCAGCTATTAAATACAATGAAATTCTTAGGGAAATGGATGGACCTGGAGAATATTATCCTGAGTGAGGTAACGCAATTACAAAAGAAGACACATGGTATGCACTCTTTGATAAGTGGATATTAGCCCAGAAGTTCAGAATACACAAATTATAATCCACAAACCACAAGAAACTCAAGAAGAAGGAAGACCAAAATGTGGATACTTCATTCCTTCTTAGAAGGGGGAACAAAATGCCCATGGAAGGAGTTGCAGAGACTAACTATGGAGCAGAGACTGAAGGAAGGGCACTTCAGCGTGATATAGCTATCTCCTGAGAGGTTCTGACAGTACCTGACAAATACAGAAGTAGAGGCTCCCAGCCATCCATTGAACTGAGTACTGATGGCAGCATGTGTATAGTAGAGGATGGCCAAGTTGGTCATCAATGGGAGGAGAGGCCCTTGGCCCTGTGAAGGTTCTATGCCCCAGTGTGGGGAAATGCCAGGGCCAGTAAGCAGAAGAGGGTGGTGAGCAGTGGGAGGGGGAGGGAAAAGGTATTTGCTCTTGTTGTTGTTTTTTGGTTTTTGGTTTTTGGATTTTTTGGAGGGGAAACTGGGAAAGGAGATATTGTATGACTTGTAAATAAAATATCTAATAAAAAAAGGAAAAAAAGGAAAGGAAAGAAAGAAAAATGGGCTATATCAACTATTACCATAAGATGAACATCATATAAATTTCCAGTTATGATATCACAAGACAGTTTACTCTTAGGATATCCTCAAAATACATATCATTAATACACAATGTATGTAGTTTTTCATTCTGTGACATGGCATATGAGCATATGTATGCACATCCAATACTATTGATATGTATGCTTTACTTACATTTCTATAACAAGATTTTATTTGCTTGTTTACAACTACTGCCTCTGGGAATTTTATTTGAGTACCATATTGTCCTTAGTAAAGTACAGTGAATTTCTCTCACAACATGGCTAATGGCTGATGACTCATCATCAAGAAGAGGTGAGAGAAAGGACCATTATTGCCATTTAACTGCATTTTTAAGTGTGGGTCACTTTAAGTTCTTTTATGAATGCCTGTCTTAGTTATGGTTACTTGTGCTATGATAAAACATCATCAAGTGTTGGGGAAAAAAAAAGGGTTTGTTTGTCTTATGATTCCATATTGTAGTCTATCATTAAAGGGAGCCAGGAAAGGAACTCCAAAAGGGTGGAAGCCTGGAAGCAGGAGCTGATACAGAGGCCACTGTGGGCTTCTTATTAACTGTTTTATTTTTTTCATCATGGCTTCCTCAGCCTGCTCTCTGGGACAGCTCAGGGCCACCAGCCCAGGCATCACACCAAGCACAAAGTGCTGGCCCTCTCACATCAATCACTAATTAAGAAAATATTCTACACCTGGATATTATGGGGCAAATTTCTTGAGATTCCCTCTTCTCAGATAACACTAGCTTTGGTCAAGCTGATACAAAATTAGCCGCACAACACTAATGGACATGTTGGAAATTGAGGAATTCAGTCAGTCAGACTGTTCTGCATGAAATCTGTAAGTAGAGTTAAACTTTGACTATTTAGAACTGGGAGCTGAGCCAGAGTTGACTAAACTTTTGTCCTAGGTCAAAACAACAACAGCAACAACAACAACAACAACAAGAACAACAACAAATTCTGCATTCAGAAATGGATTCCAAGAAAGTATGATTATAAGCACTAACTGCATATTTCATCTGTGCATGCTCATTGTTTGTTATATAGGAGCATAAAGATGGAAGGAAGGCAGAAACAGGAAAGAAATTACTGAATCTAAATTTGAAAAACTATTCTAAAACAGTGGGATAATGTTAAGGTTAGGGTGGAATGAGAAGCCAAGAAAGCACAGAGCAAATTAAGGATAATTATAATTCCACAGGTATTTTCAGACTCCCAGTTTCTATATTATTTGTGGCAACCAAAGTACATCTATACTAGGGTTTGATTTATCATGCCCTTCATTTATTTATACATTTTTGCATCAGATCTGTTTCTTAGCCTAGACTGATGAGTCAGAGCATCAGCATGGAATTGGCGTGCAGAATGCATAAGTCTTTGCCTTGAGACTTGGCTGAGTCATAGTCCTTGGGTACGAGTTTTCTTACCTGAAAATGGACTTTCTCTAACTAACCAATCTATTTCAAATGAAGTGATATACAATGGATCCGTAGACTAAACGCCAAAAGTCTTAATGATTCGGGAATCTTTCTTTATATCCCCAACAATACTCTGTAATAGTCTGAGCTCATTTTGACTCTTAGTGTACAACAGCAAATAAATCATTTAAATTTCATAAAAGTCAATTTACAAATCTAGTCTACAAAAAAGTCTACAAATATATAGATAGCCTAATAATAAAAACTCATCCAAAGCACAAGAGAAATCTGGAATACTTTGTTTTTGTAGCATACCACATAACTTAAAGAAATATAATTTTCCTAATAATATGATGCCAGTAATCTTGCAACTATTTGCATTATTTTCATAATGTATTAAATAGATTTGTTTGAGAGTGAGCAAAATTCTACATGTAAATTGCTTACTTTAGCACAGGTTGGTTAGTATCATAAATCGAAATAGCTATATTTATTACAGAGTACATAACATCATGGTGTTTTATGTTATTAATAGTTCCTTAAAAGCAAAATCTGCAAAGTTTTAGATCTACCTTAAAACCTTGTACTGATTCACTGTTGCTTAATATTTTTTTATTTTAATAGATGATAAATAGCATAATAAATTCTATTCAATATATTGTGTCTATAACTTTTGCTGATTATATGTGGCATCCTCTTCAGTATTATAGCTTGTTTTGTTTTGTTTGTTTGTTTGTTTGTTTTAGGTTTCCCCCCTAAGTAAATTACCCAAGACTATAAACTCACTATTGTCTGAGTAATACTTCTACATGTTTTTATAATATAAACTTTAAAATGCCCTTATAAACACAGAAAGACACACACATGTACACACACAATCACAAATACAACTACTACGGAAGCTGTTTTGGGCTATTCAGCTTCCTATAACCCAGAGACCTAGGGTAGAACCAACTACAATTGGAAAAAAAGAGCCATGATGGGATTCCCAATAATATGCAGTTATACTCTTAGGTAGGTGCCAAGCTCAGTCATCATCAGAGAGCTTTCCTCCCTCATCTGATGAGAGCAGATAAAGAGACCCATAGATAAACTTTAGGGAGAACTTGGGGAACTCTGCAGAAGAGGGGGAGGAAGAATTATAGGAGCCAGAGAAGTTGAGGAGCCAGGAGGATTGAGGATATCAGTGGAGCATAGCACACAGAATCAACTAAACAAGGCTTATAGGGGCTCACAGAAACTGAAGCAGCCATCAAAAAGCTTGTATGAGTCTCTGTTATGTCCTCTTCAAATATGTTAAGGTTGTTTATCTTGGGGTTTTGTGAAACACCTAACAGTTGGAATAGGGTTATTTCTGACTCTTTTGTCTGCTCTTGGGACCTTTTTCGTCCTATTGGATTGCCTCATCCAGCCTCGATATTATGGGTTTGTGCCTGGTCTTATTACATCTTGTTATGCTATGTTCAGTTGATATTCCGGGTAGGCCTGCTCTTTGCAGAAGGGAAAAGGAGAAACAGTGGACCTAGGAGGAAGGGGACTATCAGGGAACTGGAAGAAATGAAGGGAGGGGAGGCTGTCATAGAGATATATGTTATAAGAGAAGAATGATAAAAAGAAGGACACAAGTTATTTTGAAGTTTAATTTCTAAATATAAGCCATATTTGAAGATACTCTTTCGGAGCACATAGATAAGCACTTATACCTCTATGTGTAAGTTGTATGGTTACCACTATATACTTCATATGACCATATGTTTACTTTGTTCAGATGAAAGATAAAGGGTTTGGAAGATAGTAAAGTGCTTGACAAGAAAATATGAGGGTACGAGTTTTCATCCACAGAATTCATGTTAAAAAAAACATGCACTGAAATTTCAGTACTCCTATAGCATGATGGTGGAAACAAATATGAGAATCTCTTTTTTTGCCATTTTCTCATGTTTTTTTTTATTAGATATTTTCTTTATTTACATGTCATATGATTTTTTTCTTTTCCCAGTTTCCCCTCCCAGGAACAAATGAACCAACAAACAAACAAAAACAACAAGAACAAACCCCTATTAATCGGCTCCCCCCTCCCCATGCCTGCCACCCCAGCCTCTCCCACTTATTGGCCCTGGCATTCCCCTACACTGGGGCACAGAACCTTAGAGGCTTGTGGGTCAGGTAGCACACTGTATGCTATGTACTAGCAAATTAGAAGCCCTATCTTCAAATATGGTGAAAAGCAAGGACCTCAGTCCCAAAGTACTCCTCTGACCTTCACACCTGATGTGGATAAACCAGTAATACCTCAACTTATTCTTTTAAAATATTAGTCACATGACTCTATCATATCATAGCATGTTTTCTGAAGACATATTAAAGACAAGATTCAATTCATAGACATATTGGCTCAAGTTTTCCAAATTTATTTACCATAATTTATGCCTATTTCAAACTCACTTGAGGTTTCTTTCTGAACAAATATGAAAAGAAACATTCTAAGAGTCAAGTTGCTTTTGAGACTTTCAATAAATGTGTTCTGTGGTGGGAGTCTGAGGAAGATAATGCCTCAGTCATAATATACCACTGTTGAAATACCTAATGATCCCTATTTGTTAAAAAAATAAAAAAATAGGAAGGATTCCAGGAATCACTGTTCATAGAACACATACAAATCCAACTGAATTTCTTTTCAATTCATTGGTAGCAAACTCTATAATGATAGTGTGGATGGCAGGTGGTCACCGTTCTCTGTACAGAAGCCTGCATTTGCTTAAAAAATAATTTATCCCATAACAAACTGATAAACTAAAGACATTTGAGCTGTTACTAATGTTTTTCTGTGAGGTATGAGTCCTTAATAGGGCAGCGTATTCTAAATGGTAAGGCGTTTTGCTTCTAGTACAACAGGTCTTTACAAGCATGAGAATGGAAATACCTTTAAAAATACCAAGATATTCTTCTCTGTAGATGATCTCAACTGCACAGCTAGTGTCACAGTAAGGGTGGCATGAGACACAATGCCTGTACCTGAAATTAGATGAGAGAGGTTCATTAACCCTTGTGTTAGTTTTCTGTTGACCACAGAACTGCTCTCATTCTTTTAAGTGAAGTGATTATACAATTCCCTTGTCTTCATTGAAGATTTCCTTGTGCCAGTGATTCCTTTTGTCAGAACACAGATCAATTGTAGCCAGAAGATAAAGAGCAAATTGCGGCAACAGAGAAAATAATTGGTACTGTAGCCAGCATGAAAAGTTGAGAAATAAGTGACACCCGTTAGTAATGTTGATGTTACTATTGACCAATTATAATTTCTTAGTAAAAAATATTCTTTGAGTTATCAATCAAGTATGCTTACTTTAGTATTTTTAGACAGTTTTAAAGCTGAGATAACTTGAAGCTTCCAAGACATTTGAAAGTAAGTTGTACACCATTGTAAATCAAAGGGTTTGTGGCTGCCTTGGGATTTATGTTTTTCCTTTTGTAGAGTGCAAAGTACCTTCCTATACCAAAGACACTAGAATGTATAGTTAAGGCTTTGTGTAGGCACCATAGCATCACCATGTCCAGTGATTTACGTGTTGTTGTCTTCAGCAATGGAGCCTTGCTGTCAGATTGTAGAGAGAAACCTATAGACTTCACAAGAGCCTTGGTTGCTTGGTGATTGCCTTGGGACACCTTTGGTAAAATCCTCATTTATGTATATTCCAATCTCAGTCCCAACAGCAAGGTGGTCAACTGGAACTCTGTCTCCTAGATTATTTGGTAATTACATTTAAATTGCCTCTGAATATGTCTATATTTTAGGAAGCGTCTACTGTATTAGGTTTCCTTGCCTACGTTTCATTATTCCCCTCTCACCCTCTGCATGTGAGCAGCCTGTCTCAGCAATTGCCACTTCTATTCACAACTCTCTATTCTAGTATTCATCCTCTATACACTTACTCCATTCTTAAACTCTGCTCGTCTACAGACTGCAGGTTGCTTGTCATTTCCTTCTCAGCTAATATGAACGTATAAGCAAATACATGCTAATATTTTGTCTTTCTGCGTCTGGGTTACCTCACTCGGGATTATTTCCTTCTAGTTCCATCCAAGGGATCTGTGTCTACATGGAATGAGTCAAATCAAGACAAAAATCAGATTCTATAGTACTGTTCCTGCTAACAAAATTATTTCATAAAGACTTGGCAACTCAGATCTTAAAAAACCCTTTCACAAGCACTTTATGGTCAGCTAGAGTTTTGTCATCTTCCATGGTTTTCTGATGTGACACACCTTTCTTCCCATTTGCTACACAGGATTTTTATTACCCCCCCACCCTCAAGATGAACATAATATTCCTCTGTAAAGATATTTTAAGTCTAAGACTTTAAACTTAAATGGCTAAATCTCAACATTTAGAGAAAAAGATGCTGTTTTTCTCAATTACAATAGGACAACTACCATAGTGTATTGTCTTATTGTTTTTTAAATCTGGATTACAAACTATTAGGAGGCTCTGACCTCATGACCTGTGGTTCCACTCCACTTCCTGTCTAGCTGTATAACCAGCAGAGTGTGAAAACGGTCAGAAGAATGTAGGGGCTATTCAGAGAGAAAAGAGAGATTCAAGAATCTCAGGAAGAGACAAATCTTGAGATCTAGCTGCAACACTCTGTGTATGCATTGAAATTTAAAGCTACTTTGACACAGTTGTAAGGTACCTCAAATCATCTAGTAGATTCTATTAAATTTAGTTACATTGATTAAACTGAAATTTAAAAAAAAAATGATCAGTGATTCTTCAGAAACTCCTTTATGTAGTTTTCAAATTGTGGATGCTCTGAAGCAAACAAAATCACAGTTATTCCAATCTACCAAAATTTTTGTTATTGACTGAGGTTGCAACCCTTCGTAGTAACTGTCTAAATAGTAGAGTATAGACCTTAAAAACGTCTTTGTTCAACTTTAATAGTCATTACATTTACTATAAGATTTACTATAGATTTTGCATCTATCTAGAATTGTATCTTGAATGTTTAAACTTCTACATTGTGGTGTTTTGAATAATAGTAGCCTCATTTTAGACATACCTATAGTGAAATGGGGCAAACCAGACAAAGAAAAATAAAAAAATGTACAGTGTAAAGAGAAAAAGGAATACTAGGATGTATAATAAAGTTAAATGCAGTAACCAATGGTATAAAACATTTAAAGAAAAGCTTGATGCTAAATAAAGTGAGTGGTGCTGACAAGGCAATACCCCATGAAGCTATGCTTCCAATTTGTGAAAAGGAATTAAAGAAAATCTTAAGTAGCAAAAGAAACCAAACCACTAACTGTGGAAAGTTGTCACAACTGTAAGTAAAAGAAGGCCCATGTTCCATCAAGCAGTAGAACTTGGCAGCTTTAGTCACATGGTTCTGGCTTTAGAGTGAAGGATACAATAAAGGGGTTGTGGATTCTCCCTCTGAAGCTAAGAAATGCACTAAAGTCAGGCATATCTCTGCATGGAGGCCCAGACAGGCCATTTCATAACACTATGAAGGTGAAGCCTGTATTGTGTTGGAGCCCTCAAGAAGTTGGAAATGCCAGAATGAGAAATACCTGCCAAGGGAACCTACAAAATGGAGAAAGAAATGTGTTGCTGTCAAAAAAGCTGAAAAGCATCGGAGATTTGGAGAATCCTTTTATGTCAGTCATGAATTTGAAGTTTGAAGATGAAGAATTTGAAGTTTGTTTTGTTGGTCTTGCTTTGGTCTAGTATTTTGTCACTATGCTCCAATTCCTCCCTTTTAGGATATAATGTATATTCTGTGTTATTACACATTGGAAGTATGTGATGTGCTTCTTTATTTTTACTTTACAAAGGGGTTAAACTTAAGGGATTGCCATGAATTTCAGAGGGGACTTTGAGCTTCTCAACAGTGTTAAGACAGTGATAGAGTATGGGAACTTGTAATATTGGACTAAATACAAGTTTGTGTTATGATATAGTTACAAGTCAATAGGTCCAGGGAGTAGAAGATGGTGGTTTGAATAAGAATAACCACTATAGCTCATATATTTGAGTAACTAGTCACCAGTGGCTCATGGAAAAGATTAGAATATTACGAGGTATGGATTTGATGGAAGGAGAGAGTGTGTCACTAGCGTAGAATCTCTATGCCTGTGAGTCAGGCTAGAGATCTCAGTTACTTTTTCAGCACCATGAGTGCCACCATTCTCCTACCATGGCCATGCCACTGCCCATGATGATAATGGACTAGTCCTCTAAAGCAAGTCAGCAATTGAATGCTCTCCTTTAGAAACATTAGCTTGGTCCTGGTGTCTCTTTACAGCAATGAAACCTTAACTAGAACATATATTTAGCATTTTAATTTACACAGTTGTGTTTTAGTTTGGTTTCTATTGATGTGATGAAGACTATGACCCAAAGAAACTAGAAGAATGAAAGGTTTATTTAACTTAGAAATTACAAAACAGCATTGAGGAAAGCCAAGGTAGGGATGAGAGGAGGAAACTAAAACAGAGTGCACAGAGGACAGCTCATGGTCCTCTGGATATTGGCTTGCTTCCTCGTCCTTGTTATTTTTCTTATACAGCCCAGTCCTATCTTTTAAGAAATGGTACTATCCCTAGTGGGAAGGGCCTTCTAACATCAATTCGTATTCAGGAAAAAACACTACAGGCCAATGTGATGAAAGTGATTAGTGACGCAGATTCCCTCTTTTCAGGTAACTTTCCTTTATACCAAGCAAACACAGGGTGGTTTGCTATAGGTTTTACAGCTTTGGTGGCACTTTCTAAAAACATACAATGAGATTTTATGTAGCGTTTTGTTCAGAAGGAATATATAAGCAAAAGTAAAATATTGCAAATATGAATAAATCACATTAATGTATTTATTTATTTAGACACCTTTCCACATGCACTCTCATATTGGACAGAAGCTCTTGGCCAAATTTGAGTTAAGTAGAGAAAAATATAAATAACACACTGTGTAAAAGAAATATAGTTAGTTAAAATTAAAGCTGTAGGATATTAACTTTCAAACCCTCTTCCACCGCCCCACTTTGGCTTTAATTAGGAAATCCTATGAGTTGTGATGCCCATTTGTTAATTTTCTATCAGGTGAAACCATCTGCTTTATTTACCTACTAACATAAATAAAACACCTGATAAAGTTTTGTAATACCATCCCAAACAGATGTTTGGTCTGGAAACTTACTGCTGAAGCAGCTACACTGATCTGGTCATTCTTGCTACATAATGTCAAAGTAATTGTCTCGATCCCTGGGAAGACTGCCATTGTACAAACTATAAAGCCTTTTATTACTGCATCTTAGATCTCTGTAAAATGGATAATGTCTAGTCAACACATGTTTAATCTACTCAAGAAGAATTTATTAAGTATATTTAAAATGTAGCAAGAAGTAGCTGGTGTATTTCTCCGAGAATGAGGATGTAAATTGGGTGCACACAGTTTTATTGTATTTTTAACATTATAAGGTGATGTTTCAGCATTCCTTATGCTACGGATTTTAACAGCAGCACACCTTGTATTCTTTTCCATTGTATTAAATAAGGCTACGGATAACAGTCTTCTGTCATTTAAAGTAAATCTCGCTAACATGAACATATTCCTAACATTGCAAATTATTTAATGTGCTTATTATAATAAAAATATGGTAAAGAGCTAGTGCTTAAACCACTTAAAGCTAAATTTGAATGTTTTAGACATGTATAAATTGTCTAGGTTTTGTACTCAGAACAATACCTAATCTGAAAATTAGTTGTCATATTTCAGATTTTTAGCAGCTGAACTTGTGGGCAATTCTAATCAATATCAACCAGTCTCCATTATATTAGATTTCTCATTTAATGACTTATATTCTGAGGTGTTATGCAACACACCCTGAGTGCTAATAGGGAAGAATTATTATAATACAAAATAAAAAGCTCTGTGTACTACTTAGAATATCAAGAAATTCAGAAGACTGTATTTAAATTTTATAAGACTGTGACAATTAGGACTTTAATAAGCATTTTTAGTTTCTTGAGTTATCTATACTTTGATCATTATATTATTCATTTTCCACAACCCTATATACTCAATGTTTTAATCCAAATTTCTTACATTTATGACTTTAATTATGATCATCTTCATTTAAAGTACTAAAAAAGCACTTGTTTAAAATGTTTTAGAGACAATTTTTTCTTTTTCTTTTTTATTTATTCTTTAATATATTTTTATAGTCCAGAGTTTATCCCCTTCCCAGTCTACCCACTGACTGTTCCACATCCACCTCGTGTCTCTAAGAGGATTGTGTATCTTCTCTGACTGAGTGCAGACCCAGCAGTCCTCTGCTGTATACATGTTAGGGATCTCATATCAGCTGGTGTATGCTGCCTGGTTGGTGGAGCAGTGTCTGAGAGATACCAGGGATCTAGATTAGTTGAGACTGCTAGTCTTTCTGTATGATTGCCTTCCAGCTTTTCCCTAACTCAACCACAGGACTCAGCAGCTTCTGTCCATTGGCTGGGTATAAATATCTGCATCTGACTCTTTCAGCTGCCTGTTGGGACTTTCAGAGGGCAGTCATGATAGCTCCCATTTTGTGAGCACACCATAGCCTTAGTAATAGTGTCAGGTCTATGGCCTCCCCTTGAGCTAGATCTCAGTTTTGGCCTGTTACTGGACCTCATTTTTCTCAGGCTCTTCTCCATTTTTGTCCCTGCAGTTCTTTCAGATTAAAACCTCAAGTCACAGGACTTGTTGGCAAGGAGGTGAAGAAAGAGGAACACTCCTCCATTGCTGGTGGGGTTGTAAACTGGTACAACCACTCTGGAAATCAATCTGGAAGTTCCTCAGAAAATTGGAAATAGATCTACCTGAAGACCCAGCTACACCACTCTTGGCCATATACCCAAATGATGCCTCACTGTGCCACAGGAACACATGTTCCACTATGTTCATAACAGCCTCATTTGTGATAGCAAGAAGCTGGAAACAACCCAAATGTCACACCACAGAAGAATGGATGCAGAAAATGTGGTCCATTTACACAATGGAATGCTACTCAGATATTAAGAACGAGAACATAGTGAGTTTTGCAGGCAAATGGATGAAACTAGAAAATATCATCCTGAGTGAAGTAACTCAGATTCAAAAGGACTCACTGATTCCTGGATTCCATTGCTTTGAGATGCTTCTCTTTTTCCACTCAGGACCAATGTCTTCCAGGCGAATTATACACTTCCAAAGTTCATAAATAACTTACTTATGGTATGTACTCACTAATAAATGGATATTAGCCAAAAAGCACAGAATAGAAACAAATTTTTACCCAAGTTTCACTTTGCTCCTTTAGAAAGAAGGGGGACATTTCATCCCAAATAAAACTCCTGCATACACTTTTAACAAGACAGAATCTCTGAGGTCATTTAATTGGAACTCAGAACCCTGGCAAGTTTGCTAAGCACAAACTGGATTGACCAATGTTACTTTACAGCAAGAAGTTTTGAGATTCCAAAATTCAGAAATATGCCCCTATCTAAATTACTGGTTTAAAGTGATAGAGAACTGAAGTACTGTCTGCAAGAAGTGAGTTATTGATTGCATTAAACTGATTGATTCCTTTGCGAGGTATAGTGCTATAAGTCTTTAATTCCAGCACTCAGGAGGCAGAGGAAGACAGAGATCTGTGAGTTTGAAGCCAACCTGATCTACATTGTGAGTTACAGGGCATCTAGAGATATTATAGTGAAACCCTGTCCCAAAAATGAATAAGTGAACAAAAATCTAAAAAAAAAAATTTTTTTTTTCTCACCATCTCACCAGTGACCAAATCAGATGGAGGTAAAAATAGATGCAGAGAATAAACTCAAGGTTACAGAATCTGAATGGAAAACGTCACTCAATAGTAAGCACACAGAAGCAAGCATTTTGAAGAGTAGAACAGAGGTCTATGATAACATTTTCCACAGAGATGAGCTTTGGAGAGAGAATTCCACAGTTAATGAGAAAGCAAGGACATACTCAGTGATGAGAGGAAGACGACTGACCAATCAAGAACGGCGAGGCAGAATGATGCAGAATGTTTTACTGCTGGACGTGAACTTAAGAAAAGAGGTCTGAAACAGAGCAAGCATATAACTCATACCTGTGCTGGGTGGAGGAATGTTTCATTGCAGCTTCTAATGAAAGAAAGTTGGAAATGACCGCAAAACCTTCATCTATCATTTATGGGATGGTATATAGTGCATTTAAATTGACTCTCTATCTAGTTGTCATTCTAGACAGTGACTCACCCATCCGAACCTAATTATTTTGTAATATTCAGAGCTAAGAATTCCTCTGGGTAAGACTTTAAATAGACCACTGCTGTGGAAAGTTTGATACCTCATTTGACTACGCCAAATTAAGTTGCATTTGTGACAGTGAAGCCAACCTGGCGACATGACTTGCCACCTTATGAGTTCTTTCAATGCAATGGCCTGAGAGAAGATCAATGGCTCTGGGGTCATGGCAAGGCACACCACAGGGGAAGGTGCTTTAGGAGCATAGTGGGGACATTTTTGGTTTGAGAATGGGTTATATTTTCCTTTGAGAGTAAATTAAATAAGAAAATAAAATAGCTAATTGGGATTCTAAACCAAACCCAGTTAATAACAAATGTAATCATCCACAGGAAGGCACAGCTTTTAAGTAGGTAAGCTCTATGATGCATGTGGGAAAAGAAGTCATATGACTTTGAAGAAAAAAGTGAGGAAATCCAGGGAAGGATAGCTAACACCGAAGACCTCTTGAATGGTCATGCAAAGACCTACTATAGTAAGAGCTTCTTAAAAAAAAAAAAAAAAAAAAATATATATATATATATATATATATATACATATATGTAACTATACATACATATGTATATATTGTTTATATGTTTGTTTATTTCAAATATATATTTATTATAAATATGTATAATTGTTTATTTCATATATAGTTATATAAATAAAATTATCTGTATTCTTAATATATATACATATATACATACACATACACACACACACACACACACACACACACACACACACACACACCAGATCAAGAATTGACAAATTGGACCTCATAAAGTTGCAAAGCTTCTGTAAGGCAAAAGACACTGTCAATAGGACAAAATGCCAACCAACAAATTGGGAAAAGATCTTTACCAATTCTATAGCTGATAGAGGGCTAATATCCAATATAAACAAAGAACTCAAGAAGTTAGACTCCAGAGAACCAAATAACCCTATTTAAAAATGGAGCACAGAGCTAAACAAAGAATTCTCAACTGAGGAGTCCCGAATGGCTGAGAAGCACCTAAAGAAATGTTCAACATCCTTAGTCATCAGGGAAATGCAAATCATACCAACCCTAAGATTCCACCTGACACCAGTCAGAATGGCTAGGATAAAAAACTCAGGTGACAGCAGATGCTGGAGAGGTTGTGGAGAAAGAGGAACATTCCCTCATTGTTGGTGGGATTGCAAGCTGGTACAACCACTCTGGAAATCAGTTTGGTGGTTTTCTCCATAAATTGGACATAGTACTACCAGAGAACCACTTATACTATTCCTAGGTATATACCCAGAAGATGCTCTAACATGTAATAAGGACACATGCTCCACTATGTTCATAGCAGCCTTATTTATAATAGCCAGAAACTAGAAACAATACTAATGTCCATCAACAGAGAAATGGATACAGAAAATGTGGTACATCTACACAATGGACTACTACTCAGCTATTAAATACAATGAAATTCTTAGGGAAATGGATGGACCTGGAGAATATTATCCTGAGTGAGGTAACGCAATTACAAAAGAAGACACATGGTATGCACTCTCTGATAAATGGATATTATCCCAGAAGATTGGAATACACGAAGTACAATCCACAAATCACAAGAAACTCAAGAAGAAGGAAGACCAAAATGTGGATACTTCATTCCTTCTTAGAAGGGGAAACAAAATACCCATGGAAGGAGTCGCAGAGACTAACTATGGAGCAGAGATTGAAGAAAGGACAATCCAGCCTGATATAAGTGTCTCCTGAGAGGCTCTGACAGTACCCAACTAATACAGAAGTAGAGGCTCACAGCCATCCATTGGACTGAGTACAGGGTCCCCAATGAAGGAACTAGAGAATGGACCCATAGAGCTGAAGGTTTTGCAGCCCCTTAGGATGAACAACAATATGAACTAACTAGTACCCTCAGAGTTCCCAGGGACTAAACCACCAACCAAAGAGTACACATGGTGGGACTCATGGCTACAGTAGAATATGTGTAGTAGAGGATGGTCAAGTTGGTCATCAATGGGAGGAGAGACCCTTGCCCCTGTGAAGGTTCTGTGCCCCAGTGTAGGGGAATGCCAGAGCCAGTATGCAGAAGAGGGTGGGGTGCCAAGCAGGGGAAGTGGGGATGGAACAGGGATTTGCTCTTGTTGTTGTTTTTTTGTTTTTGGTTGGTTTTTTTTTTTTTTTTTTTTGGAGGGGAAACTGGGAATGGAGATATCATATGCCATGTAAATAAAGAAAATATCTAAGAAATAAAAGAAAAAAAAAGGAATTACCAAATAACAGTAGAGAGAAAGTCCCAACTAGATCTTTCCCAACACCAAGCAAAACCCTTAGTACCAGGAAAGAGTTGCATCTAATTTAGTTGTTGGCCAAATGGGCACCATGAAAACAAAACAAAATTCAAGGATATTGTTGCTCCCCACAAACTTACGGTCAGGCCCTCTTTTTAAGAGAGTACTTCCATATCTCATTGAATACAGAGAATTAGGGCTTATGCCTAATTAGAGCCTCATCCCTCCTAACTACTGTTCATGGTTCAGGAAGATACTCTGTATAATACTAGAAGAGAAAGGTAAACACCTACCTGGCTGCACAACCATCTGAACTACGGTGGTGATCTGTCTGCATAACGTGCTGGTGCAATAGCAGCACAAAAGGTGTGGGAGCCAACAATTCCTACCTGTTTGGGTTTAAGGCTCACTTGACACCCAAGCATGTCACTGCTCAGGTAGCTAAGAACATGAGACCAGATTGGCCGTAAACTTAGGAGAAAACCATGTACTATTGTTATGCTATAGTAGCATAGCAATAAAATAACTCCCAACAACATTATGTTATAACCACAGATCAGCATCTCTACCAGCCATCATCAGAAAAGTTTCCTTTTGTAGGAAATGGAAACTAATACGCGTTCCCACAACTGGACAATGTACAGAGAGTGACAGATCTTAGTCCCTTTCCCTCAGGTTTCAGAGAACTATGTAGAAGAAGAGGCAGAACTAATGTGCAGAAAGCCAGATAGGGTCCCAAAATTTAAAGAGGATGTTTACACAAATCCTCATCCCTAACATAAACCCTATCTCCAGCTGAAACTCTTACAAATGAAATATTAGTTGTCTTCAATAGTGTCTTACTGAATATACAAACCACACTTAAAAGAGGCCGCATATCCACAAATAGTCAACACGAAACAAACTCAATGGTATGTTTGGAGATTTTAGTCTCAAAATGCTTTGTTTGGGCATGTTTTAACCTTACTTGTTCTCTGCTTATGTAGTATGCCTTCTTATTTTGTGCATTTATGAGTTGTGTGTTTAGGAATGTGTGTGGATTGTATGTATGTGTGTCTGTTTTCTTTCTTTCTTTTTTTTTTTTTTT
>NW_022196899.1:11671881-11677576 GCF_008632895.1 Mastomys coucha
CTGGCCTCGAACTCAGAAATCCACCTGCCTCTGCCTCCCAAGTGCTGGGATTAAAGGTGTGCGCTACCGCAGCCCGGCCGTGTCTGTTTTCTTTATTGGGGCATTTTCATATTTTCTTTTTTCTGTTTTTGTTTTATTCTGTTTCATTTTCTGTTTATTGTCTAAAGGGAGAGAGGGAAAGCAGACAATTTGAATAGGTGAGGAGAATCTGGGAGGAATCAAGAGAAAAGAAACCATGGTTAGAATATAATGCATGAAAAAATTTTTTGAATAAATTTTTTTTTAAAAAAGAACAAAAGATAGGACTCCTGGGTGATTACAGAATTACAGAAATTATAACACTCCTTGCAACTGTATTGTTAGAACTTGAATATATCAGGGATAAGAGGACTGATGGCAAGTAAAACAGTGAGAAACATCTCAAACAGAATGGACTAGAAGGGACACTATTTAAAACTCCACCCATCTCAAAACCTTTAATCCAGAATTACTCCTGTCTAAAGGAAATACAGGGACAAGAGTGGAGCAGAGACTGAAGGAAAGGACATCGAGGGACTGCTCCACCTGGGGATCCAACCCATATACAGAAAGCAAACCCAGTCAATATTGCTGATGCCAAGAAGTGTTTGCTGACAGGAGCCTGTTATAGCTGTACCCTGAAAAGCTCTGCCAGACCCTAAACAAATACAGATGGGTATGTAGGTATCCAACCAATGAACTGAGCATGGGGACCCCAGTGGAGATGTTAGGGCAAGGACTGTAGGAGCTGAATGGGTTTGCAACCCCATAGGAAAACAACAATATCAACAAACCAGACCCCCCAAAGCTCCCAGGGACTAAACCACCAACCAAAGAGGGGACCTCTGCCTCCAGCTGCATATGTAGCAGAGGATGGCCTTATCACTGAGAGGGGAGGCCCTTTGTAATGTGGAGGCTCAGTGACCCAGGGTAGGGGAATACTAGGGCACTGAGGTAAAGAGTGGGTAGGCGGGGGGGGGGGGGGGGGGGGGGGGGGGGGGGAGAGCACCCTCATAGAGGTAGGGGGAGGGGATAAGAGTTTGTGGAGGGCAAACTGGGAAGGGGACAACATTTGAAATGTAAATAGATAAAATAACCAATTAGAAAAGAAAAAGAAATAAAAAATAAGTAAATAAATCTCAGAGAAAGCATTTCAGCCAATTCTATTGATTTCCACACCACATTGTCTCCCCCAAATATATTAAGAATAAATGCACTTTCATCCGTTGAGGGATATCCGGGTCTAAAATATTTTTTCAGAACTATATAAAGAGTAAATATGAGAGTGGAGCCAGAGATACTGAGTTCACATCCCATGTTTTTTCTCTTCCTTCCCATGGAATTTAGTATGAATTATTTTATCTTTGAGTTTTCATTCCTTAATGCTAAAACAGAGATGATGATAAAATTATCTGGTAATATCTCACTGATCATATTTAGCACTCCTATATTCCTTTCTGGGGAAGCACCCTCATAGAGACAGGAGGAGGGGGATGGGATATGAGGTTTCTGAAAGGGAGACCTGGAAAGGGGAAAACATTTGAAACGTAAATAAAAAAATCCAAGAAAAAAATAAAAAAAGAAAACTTTTAAAAAAATCCAGAGAGGAGTATTTCTTTCTGAAAACACTTCCTGCTGTGATATCATTAATCTTTCTATTAATGATATCACTTTTTTACTCCTCAATTTTTCTCAATGCTGTTTAATATAGTTTTAAAATTTAAATATTTTCCTTGAATAAACAAAATTGCACAAATTAAAAAAGCAGAGACAATAGCTCGCTTTACTTCCCTTTACTGCTAACAAATGTATAGATAGGTATCCAAGTACTTATGTAACCTGATACTTAGTAAACTTTAAAAATCCTAAGGAATATAACTTCTACATGTTAGCTGCAGACTCTTTTCTTTGGCAATAATGTTGTCATTTTGTTAAAACTCAAAGAATTTGCCTTGGAAGTAGACTTTTTAAATTAGTTTTAAATTCAAATCTCATTAAGTATGGCATACATAACATTTTTGTTATTGGTGCTTGTTTTTGGTTTTTGGTTTTTGGTTTTTTTTGGTTTTTGTTTGTTTGTTTGTTTCTTTTTGTTCGTTTGTTTGTTTTGTAGCCCTGGCTGTCCTGGAACTCACTCTGTAGACCAGGCTGGCCTTGAACTCAGAATTCCACCTGTCTCTGCCTCCCAAGTCCTGGGATTAAAGGAGTGGGCCACCATTGCCCAGCTATAACTTTTACTTTAAGAAAGATAGATAAAAGCATATTATAAGCTTGATCAGTAATTGCTGAGTTCTCATTTTAGAAAAGATTGCATTGTTCACTATGATTTGTATTAGTTCCTTATTAAGGGTTCTATGTAGTGTTGGACCTGCCCTCCCCCAAAACATAAATTAAAAACTCTGAACTTAAAGCTTATTTTATTAAACTATAAGATTGACTTTTTATTACAGACATAATAAAATAATAATCCATAATGCCACACAAAATTTAGCATCAGTATTTACCTTAGGAAAGCTACTATATTTAAGATACGGTCAAATTAGGTAAAATTCACGAATGATAAATTTAAAACCGTAAGTCTAAGTATCATTTTTGTACATTTCTTTTTTCTTAGTTGAATGGAAAGTTAACACTCAAATTTCCCATCATTATTGTACAATTCATTACTGTTTGAGAATGTATTCATCTTATCCTTTGTGTGAAACATCTAGTAAGTAGCAAGATCAATAAACATACCAAAAATGTGGAAACTTTTGTCATCCAGAGAGATTTGAAGACTCCAATGAACCACCTCTGGTCCACAGAATGCAACAGAATGGACATGTGTGTGTTGGTATTTACACACCAAAATGCAGGCTTCCAGAACCAGAAGAGTCAGTGGTTACGATTCTTCAGGATCTAACTAAGGTAGAAGGACTTGGATACATCATTCTAGCTTACCCTTTCCTAGTTCCAACCTTTCCTTTCAGAAATTATACTGAGGCTTAGTAACTCCTTTCTTATGATTTACACAGCTGAAAACAGATAAATTGCAAACAGTGGCATATAAAGTGTGCCTTTGTAAAATATATATATATATATATATATATATATATATATCCTTACAGGTCTTGTGTTCCAGTAGCCTAGTAATGTTACAGAGTTCAATAATTTGAAGAGAACTTTGAAATACTCAAATACTTCTCAAATAAACCACAGCTTGGACCTGCAAAGCAGAATTCAAAGCAGAAATTAGCACTTCATGTAAATGTAATTCCACCTCTCAGAGTGCAATAAAGTTGGAAAAGGTGGGCCACACCTTCACTATATTTAAAGATAATTGAATCAACAACATGGTTCAGCATCATCTCAAATGAAAACCAGCTTTCACAGTAGAAATGATTTAAACCACTGTAAACACCTAGGAGGTAGAAGGGGGAGAGAAATCACAGTTCTCTCTCTTCACAAAGCAGCTGAAGGATATTGTGTTGCTATTTCAATAAGAATAACACTACATCGATAACACCCTGTTCAAATTTTAATAAAGCATTACTCTCTTAATCAAAACATGACTGTGAGGTTTGGACTCTCACTAGAAAGCAGAATAATGTGAACAAAAGAGAAATGGAACAGTGCCTGCACATCAATGCTACGAAATAAATAACATCTTGGTGCCTGTGTAGTAATTAAGGGCAGAAATTGACAGGCAGGTCTTGGTTTACTGGTGTCAAGCTACTTTCCAAAGAGAAGGTGGAACTACAAAAATCAGAGAAGAATGGGGAACTTAACCAGTGAAGTACCATAACAGGTGCAGAGACTGTGGTGATTCGGCATAAATTTTTGACCAAAGCACAGCACTACAAGTTTATGTGTAAGATAACTAAAGATTATCGTCTAGAAATGCGCCTAACAAAACTGTCACCTGAGAAGCTTCATCCAGCGACGGATGGAAACAGATGCAGGCACCTACAGCTAAACATTAGGTGGGACTTCAGGAAATGTATGAATGAGCAGGATGGAGGAGTGAAGTATCCAGCGAGGTCAAGGACACCACAAGAAAACCTACACAGAGCCAACTATCCTGGGCTCTTCAGGGGCTCACAGAGATTGAACTGCCAAACAGAGCGCATGCATGGGATCAACCTAGGCCCTAGGCATATGTTTATATTACACAGAAATATATTTATATATCCATATATTATACATCCATGTACTATACATACACATATTTACTGTTGTGTAGCTTAGTCTTCATGTGGGTTTCCTAACGGCAGGAGCAGGGGCTGTCTCTGTCTCTATTCCCTGCCTTTGGATCTCTTTCCCCTAACTGGACTTCCTTACCTAGGCTCAGTAGGAGAAGATGCTCCTAGTCCTACTGCAACTTGATAACCTAAGCCAGTTGATATCTATGGAAGACCTCCCTTTTTCTGGATATTTTCAGAGGAGAAAGGAAGAACAGGAAGATGGCAGGAAGATAAGCTGAGAGAGAGGGAGGAACAGGGAGGAGGAAGAGGAAAGGGAATCTAAGATTAGGATGTAAAGTAAGTAATTTGATTTTAAAAAGGAAGTAGAGATTATCGTAATATAGACAAAATAAGCTTTTATTTCAAATGGTATATGAAACGTGTAATTACCAAAAGTTTTCTCCTGACTCAACATATGTAAGAGTTAGACAAAAATCTTGGCCTCTGAATGTCAGTTTCTCTGTCTTGATTTTGGAGACCGCTCAGCATAAGAAGGTTAAAGTTTCCTCTTAGTAAAGTTCAGATAGTAACAGTCGATACCTGCTGAGTGGTAACATTTTAGTGAGGCAATGGTTTATAGTGGTAAGTTCACTATTAATTTTTTAGAAGATAGAATATGTTGAAAGGACCTAGAAGTCAACCTTATATTTGTTCATTTTTATTCATTCCAATTTCCGAATAATGTTTAAAATCATTATTTCTTTTGAATCAATTAGCAAGCTCTGGGCAAGGTATATGCATGTGCCTTGTACACGTGTTAGTGTGGAAGCCAGAGGACTGACTCTACTTCCTAGTACTGAGATTCTAGGCTTGTGCCACAGTATAGTGCTTATTCTATGGGTGCTGCAGAACCTCATACTCATCTATCAAGTACTATACATATGGAGTCATTCCCCAGACTCTCAATCAAGTTTTAATGATACCACTATAATATCTAGTGCATATAATAATATGCACAAGATGATTTTCAGGTTCTAGTTGATAGTTCATGAGTAATGAGTGTTCTAGTTCTGAAACTATCCAAACATACATTGGACTGGTGTGGAGCTAGCATGCTCTGTACAGATATATCATTAAATGTACTCTTCATGCTGGCATCATTGCCTGGATCTTTAACATTTATTTCCTTTAATTTCTCGGTGTTCTCTGTAGATGCCAGTGTGCTGGTAAAAGGTGGCATAAGTTTCCTTCCTCTAGCTACTCACTAGAGCCTGGAAAAAAGATCAAGATTTATAGAGAGCTTAACCTTAGTGAAATATGAGATCTATGTATTAGAACTATGTTTTTTTTTTAAATATGGAATGATGTGTGTTTCCTTGGACATGGATTAGAAAGAAGGTTGTCCCACATTACACAAGGAACTCAAGAAGAAAGAAGATCAAAAGATGGACATTTCATTCCTTCTTAAAAGGGGGAACCAAATACCCATGGAAGGTGTTGCAGAGAGCAGGGAC
>NW_022196899.1:11677962-11700462 GCF_008632895.1 Mastomys coucha
AAAAAAAAAAAAAAAAGAAAAAAAGAAAGAAGGTTGTCAAGTCCAGAAATGAAGAGAGCTGCACCAATTCTGCCAGGCAAGCAGAGCTGAGAGGCATCAGATTTAATCAAGGTTCTGAGTCCTTCACCTCTTCCACAGGAATAAAGTAAGGCCTGGGCATGGAGAGCGTGATAGGTAACATGCCTTAAATGAGAGATCTGCCCATATTACAACCAGCATGAAAAAACATATTGGGACTCTTGTCTCTCCTTGCCAGCAGGTTCTGATAGTGTGATTGCCCCTAGCACTGAGATCTGAGATGACAATATAAACTATTCACTTGTAATCAATATCGTTGCTCTTTTTTTCACTTCTCTTCTCATCCAAACTTCAAGTCCCAACAACTGCTTGACCTAAAACCATAATATACCTACAATCTCACTGTTCTTTTCTAAAGAGGGTTTGATGACAGCTTAAATCTTGTCTATAACCAAAGACCTGTGTGTTGAAAGCTTGTGTTCCAGGGAGACAGTACTGGGAATCGGTGATACACGTGAAAGATCAAGCCTATGGAGAAATCTTTGGGTCAGTGGGGAACATGTGCTCCAAGTAATCTTGGAAGAGGAACTCCTACTTTTTCTTCCCTTGCTATTTGGCCATGTGTGATTTTCATGTTACGCTGCCTCATCACGGGTCTCAAGTAATTAGGACAGAAAGGAACTTGAGAGCCGGGTTAAAATACGGGAATTATTTAGAGCTTGGATCTGAGATGATTCTTTCAGCTAGCTACCTCATTACTCAACTCTTAATTCACTCTCACATCCATTTAATAACCTGACCTTGATGCTATGGGTCAGTAACCTTTTTGAGTGCTGATGCCTGTGTCCTGGGATATCACTCCAGCAGCAGGACCTTAAAATGTAGATAACAGAGGGCTTCTGCATTTCTGGATGCATCAGTGAGGTCTCTACAGAAGAGCATAGTTATACATGCATACATTTAAACTACAGCCTGGTAGCATGAAATACAGAAAAACACTTTTTCAAACTTTGCTGGTGAAAAAAAATTCAGATTATGATGCCAACAATGCTGATTTCTGCATAGTTTTTTTTTCTCCCAGTCTTATAAGTAACAGTCTCAGCACTGTATGTCCACACTGCCATCTATGAATGTATTCGCACTGATCTTCTTATTGGAACACCAGTCTGGTTGGCTTAAAGTCCATCATGGTGAGTTTATTAACTTAATTACCTCTCTAAATGTCCTATCTTCAAATAATATCACTGCTATGAACTGAGTCAAATATTTTATAATGTAAATTTATAAATCTAATGCCTGGTTGTTGAATAGCTGTCCCCATCCCTTATGTACAGCAAATGTATGACAAGACTCTTACTGTACCCCAATATAGTGAGCATATCACTCACTCTATCTGTATGTTCTGTAGTGTGAGGTGTAAATACTGACATATACATATCATATACTCCATCTTCTACATAATCTGACATGGCTACACAAGATTCATTCTTGTCATGGGATCTTGTTTTAACTTTATTTTTGTTGCTGGTAATTGAGCCTAGGCTCTCACACAAGCTAAGTGTGTCCTTTGCCAAGGATTGGCCATCCTAGCTTCTTATCATAGATGATTTTCTTACTTAAAATTTGAGTAAGATTTTGTCTCTTTTACATCAAGAATTTTCACTTAAATGATCCTTTGACATATTTGAAACTGTCATCACCATTATTATCATACTTTGGGACTATTATTAAGAAAAATATAGTTACTTGAACACAAGCAACATGATATATAATGCAGGAGGCCCAGAGACCTAGACAGAGCTACAGTATGGCTACCTGGCAGGAGTCACATAGTACAGTTATGCTAAACAA
Source organism: Mastomys coucha (assembly GCF_008632895.1). Classification (NCBI taxonomy): domain Eukaryota; kingdom Metazoa; phylum Chordata; class Mammalia; order Rodentia; family Muridae; genus Mastomys; species Mastomys coucha. The sequence goes on from NW_022196899.1 coordinate 11,679,832, forward strand.
AAATATGATTCCCAGTCAAAGTAAGATATAAAGTAGTATAACCTAAGGGTTCATCACACAACTCAGAGTGATTTGTAATTTCACATATGTTTATTATTTACATATATTGGTTAGAATTATTCACTCAATATTTCCATATCTCAGTTGATTAAAGTAAAAGAAGCCAGAGAAGATAAAATTATGAATCCATGGATATTGGAAACTGGGCTTTTCCGTGAGTAATCAAGGTTGAATGAGTAGAAACAGAGTGGATAAGAATAGGCAGGAAAAGAAGCTATTCAAAAGATGAGTGAGATCCCAGGGAAAGGTTACGAATCTTATAGCTCAGCTTTTAATTTCCATTTTTAAAATAGTGAAAAATATCATTGCTATTTTTTAAAATACCCAAAGGATGATATGTTGTTATGGCAGAGTTACATGGCCATACTCTGTAGTACTGAAGAACTGAGGTACCGAGAAATAATTCAGCCTATGAATTTGTGGGACAGACAATTCAGCACATAAGGAGTTGTACAGAGACAAGACCAATGAAGAGGCAAAACCAGTTTGGTAAAGAATTACAAAGAATGCGACTTCTAATCAGCTTCTCTGATGGCTGTGGTCAGAACCAAGTAGGTCACAGGAAAAGTGACAGGCCACACATTCAAAAATGAGACAAGGCCAGATCCTGTGGAACTACACAGGATAGGCAAGCAGCTCCAATCTCACTAAGCTGGTGACAGCCTTGGACTGCTTTCACTGTGTACATTTAAAACTAGCTTCTTTATTCAGAGGATAGATTATAAAAGGACTAAATGCAAGAACTAGGGAGGGACTCAATCTAGATGGCTGATAATGAGATCCAGGGAAATGATGGAGACAGAAAGTTGCAGTTATATTAAAGATATATCTTGATGGAAGAAATCAGAGACATTTCTGATTGGAAATAAACAAGAAAGAATGTCAAAATATTATAAAAAATTTCATTTTCACCAAATTCCAGTAGGGATATATCCAGTGATAAGGAATAATTTGATCAAAATAATGAAAGGTAAACATTAGTTTATTTAATTAAAAATGATAGTATAGGTATGCCTTACTAGTTTGGATGGCCAAATCACGTGGATCTCATGGTTTTGTGTTGATTTTGATTTTAGCATACATCTAAATCTTAAACTATGGCACTTGTTATAGGTGACAATTTAATCAAAGGTATTCAAGTTTAAACTGAACTTTTATTTCATACCTGTGTTCATTTTTATTCCCATAATATGTATAGCTTATGGTAGTTCTCCTAAAAACTTCCATATGTAATATGTTCCTATGGAAAAGTCAGAGTGAGATAACATGGCTCAAAGTTCTAATCAAAAGAGAAATCAGATTTGTTTACATAAATGTAGTGCATACACACCTTCCTTTGTATTTGTAAAAGATATGCAGTGATCTTTCTACAGAATGTACAAGGATTTAATAATGCTCTATGCAAATCATCCAGGGGATCATTAAGCTTTCAAAGTTCTCATCTGTTGAGCAGCAATAGAACATTGTTCCACTTTTAAAACTGAGTGGTGTCCGCTCAGATACATCACTTTTTAGTAATAACACACCTTCCAATTGTCACTTGAGTTTTTAAAGGTCTAAATTGAAGGATATTGGCTGTCTTCACACTAGAGTAATAAAATAGGTGTTTAAATAATAGTAGACAGAATGTCACTGAGCCTTCTAACATGGGAATGATACGACCAGATTCTGCTTTACATAAACTCCCCGACAACTCCTGAGAGATACAGAAACCATAGAAGGCCTCCTGGCAGAAATATCAATGAAAGAATTGCCCTAAACGCTTGGTGTGTAGTCGTTTGAATTAGATATCTCTGATAAGTCTTGGACATTTGAATACTCAGTCCTAGTTAATGACTGCTTAGGGGAGGATGAGGAGGTGTAGCTTCGCTTGAGGAAGTATGTTACTACAGACAGGCTTTGAGGATTCAACAAACACACTGTTTCAAGCTAGGCCTCCCTGTTTCCTGTTTGTAGATAGAGATGCGAGCTCTCAGCTGCTGCTGCAGTGCCGTGCCTTCCCGACTCAGCGCTCCCCACCGTGATGGTGATGGAATCCTATACACCTCGAATAAACCCTTCTTCCTGTAAGTTGCCTTGGCCATGGTGTTTTATCGCAGCAGTGGGAACGTAACTAAAGCACGACCAAGAAGAGCCTGAAGCCCAGCACCAGGAGTTACAGGGAAAGAGGAGAACACTGAAGACAAACAAAGGTTGTTCTTGCACAAAATTAAAAGCGCCAGTGATCTAGTGTCAAGTTTCCAATTTAAGTGGTAGGACATGAGAAAATCCTACCAACTGAAGTAGAAAATGTGCATAAAGAAGAAAGTGTGGAGATGGAAATGGAAATAATTTTATATAGGTTATAATTGGAGCTATTTGTGGATGCTCAAGGAGAAGCACCATTAGCCTCTTATAAAATAAGTCAAGGTTCAAAGTGTGCTTTGGGATAGGCTGGTTCTGGCTGGAAGGTATGTCCCTAAGGATGTGAGGTTGTAAGGGAGGTCAATTTTAAGTACAGTCTTGTGGTGTCAAAGACAGAATCTGAGAAAACAACACAGAGGTGGGAAAGAATGTGCATAACCAGCTGATGACTCTGACAAAAGCATCACCTAAATAGAATAGCCTATATGATACAGAGATTCCATTAAAGGGTTATCCAGAATGGTGGACAGAGTCTTTACAATGTAAAAAGCATGATATGATAGAATTCCCTGTACCTTTTATGTAGATATCACTTTGTCTTGTTTCTAATATCAAACGCATATGATAACTAGTATGTTATAACTTGGCAGAAAGCAAAAGTCACACATACTTGCACAACACATGTACATGCGTGCATGTGCATGAGCACAAGAAAATTATTATACACACGAGCATGAACATATATGCAACCACATATACACATGCATAGACATCCCTCTCACACAAGTACCTGAAATATATTTGAACTTGCACACATATGTATATATATACTTTCATATACACGTGTACCCGCACACACAGAAACATGCATATGTATGTATATGCATGCACACATACCAGACTAAACCAAACAAAACAACTACTACTGAGGAAGTGGAGTATTAGAACACTCATACATTTTTACTAAGTACTTAAAATAACAGGGTATGACTGCAATGTCACGCAGAAATTTTACTTTTCGTAATGCACCCTAGATAAATAAAAGCATATGGTAACACATGATTGTCCACGACTGTGGTAATAACACTTTTCTTATTAATTAGAGAAAGAAACTCAAATATCTATCAACTGATGAATGTGAAAAGGGTCACCTACAAAATAGAATAGAGTCCAACCATGAAATAATGTAATAATACATGTCTCAACAAAAATAGAACTTTATATTAGGTAAACAAAGCAATACATATAAGGCTACAAATAGTTTGATCTCATTTTTATGGATTGTTCACTACAAGGACATGCAGAGAGATAAAGAACAGGCTAGTGAATCTAGAGCACATAGGAGGGGACTAGTCATAACTGTTGGTTGTGTATTGAACTCCATATTCAGTGTTGATATCAGTTAAGGGAAACCTCTCTATTCTATTAATTAAACTATTGGACTTTGAAATTGGCTGAGGGAAATGACTGAATAGAGAGTATTAGAATACTCATATACTTCTTGCCTAGATAGATAGATAGAAAAATAAATTTGATACCCTGAGGTCTGCCTGCTATATGTCCTGGCCACAGCTACTGCAATAAAGAGAGATGAAACAGGTTGAGTATTTTGAGTAGAAATGGAAGTGGAGATGCAGGGGTGGAGTGGAGTGGCCTGTTGTGGATGCCCTGCCCTTACAAAGTTTTTTAAAAAAGAGGCCATGGTGAAGTCTCATCCTGTTCTGTCACTGAGGGCCATCTCTGGTCCCAGTGTTTTCCCCAAACAGGGGTCAGTATCAATGTTCATATTAATGCTAAATACTATGCAGATGTCCAGCTCACAGATATCAACATGGTCTCAAGCCAGAGCAAGGACATCTGAACTCAACACTGCTTTGAGTTCATGTTCTTGTCATGTGGTACATGGCAGAACAAAAATACACAGAATAGACTCTTACTCATCAGTGTGTGGTCCACAGCAAAGTAGGACATCAAAAGCTGGGAGACGCTCAAACTCTACCACACACCTATGGATCTAACTCTGCATTTTGACAAGTTCTCCAGGTGATATTTCCATAAAACTGTTAGAAAGGCAGCTCTGTATAGATGACCCCTTTTAATGTGGCAAAGATGGATTGCAAATTTAAGACTTTCTATGATAAATGACAATAGTTTCTTCTTTCACCTAATATGCTGTCTTTAGAGGAAAATAGACATTTATAACTATCCATTTATCCATCAGGTTCTCAAATTTAGGCAGAAAGTGATGCCTAGGGAACAGAAAGTATCAGTTAACCAATGATGCTCACCTGCATGCTAAAAGCCCAGTATCATGATGACAAAGCTTAAGAAGCTTCGTCTCTGGATAAAGCTTAATTTCCTGCTTAAATGTGAGTACTTTGGTGTGTTCTCGATCTGTTTCTAATTTCTTTAAGCCTATATATCTGTTCCATCTCTCTTCATTACTTCTATATTCTCTTCTTTAAAGATGGTTATTAAAATAATACATAAGTTTTCACAGTGTGTATATTTCATTACAAATTTTACAATCAAATGTTTTGAATGTTGTGGGATCATTATTGATTCCTGGACCAAGGTAAAAGTCCTGTTCCCATAAGTGAGAAACTTCAGGTAGGCAATGCTTTCACTATTTTATGCATGTCCTGTCTGCTTTGTGGTTTTGATTTTCTATATTTTCAAGAAAGGTTTGTTGTGGTAAATATTATTTTGGGGATTTTTTTTAATCCCACTTGAGCCATATAGTTCTCAAATAGAAGACACAAAAACCTTTAGATTTATAATAAGCTTTAAAGCTTTCAAGCTGTGCTGATATCATCCCTCTATGCTGTATTCTCTACTTCCCTGTAAACAAAATATCACTCGCCATGTTCTGTCTAAGCTGTTCCTACCCGAACAGGCTGGCCCACATACCCATGGGTTCACAATCCATCTACCTCACAACAACTTCTCCCTTCATCTTTCTGTTCCTCCTCCTCATGGTCCCTGCCTCTGACCTCAAGCTGAGGAATTTCTGCTCTCCTCCCTCTATTCTGCCCAGCACAGACTGAAAGCGTCTTTATCGGCCAATCGGAGTTAATTTTGGTGACAAATTTTTCACAAGAGAAGCTGGTGTATGTGAAGATCTGTACTTGGTGCAACCAGATGATGGGGTACAGATTTTAACATTTGCATAAGCAGCAGTAGACCAATCCCCTACAAAGGTTTCATCTTTCGTTCTCAAAGACTGTATATTTGAACACTTTCACTGAGGTTTTTTAAAAATAAAATTATGGCTAATAACAGAATTGTCCATCCACTAATAGGGAGTAACATGGAAAATTGCAATACTTTTTAACTTTTTAACTTTTTAATTATCCAACTTTTGACTTAACTGAACCCTTCAACCTCATTTTGCTTTTTTCTCATGCTCTAAAAATCTGTATATTCATTTCACTCTAATTTTCTGAGTTTTTATATATCTTTCTAGTTTTTGTTGTTGTTTCCGTAAGTTCTGCTGTTTCATTACAGTCTCTCCTGATTTCAAAACCTTACACTTAACTGATGTCCTATCTTTCCTTCTTTTTCTCCTGTTTTCTGGGTGGGTAAATATAGGCATTTGCTTCTGTACAACACTTCGTAGCTACCACAAATATCAGCATGTAGTGTAAATACTATTTAAGACTCAACAAAATGTGAGAAATGCTGTTTGTTCTCATTAGTATTGAAGAGCTAGGATATGATTTATAGTGTCAGAGAAAGGGCCAAATGCAAACCATCAGGCATAGAAGTAGAAGCATATATACTGGCCCAAGCTTTGTAAACTTTGCATAGTAGTACCAATCACAGGATGAATGATCAATTGCAGTTATACTTTGTTAAAATCTTAACCTCAGAGAAAAGTATTCAAAAATAAATTTTTTAAAAAGAAAAAAAAAACTGCACTGAGATCCAAAGTAAAACTTTTGCTCAAAATCTTAAAAACATCAGAAGACATACAGCAAACAATAAAAGAAATACACATGCACACACACACACATACACACACACACACACACACACACACACATACACACATACACACACAACTGAGGACTCATCCCAGGAAGAAGGCATTGCAAATCAATAAAATTTCATGACACTCATCCAAGCAGTACAATTTCACAAAGGTATAACTTTACACAAACCTTGCAAAATGATATAAAGGGATCTAAAAGTCAGAAGGTGGATAAATAGAGCCAGAAAACAGAAAGGAACTCAAACATTGTGAACTGATAGCTCAATTTATGTTCTTGAACACAACTTGGAAGTGCCAGGTCTGCAGACTTAAAATATGCAGTAGATTCTTCTGGGCTCAGTCATAGTTGTAATATGTCCAACAATTGGAGAAGAACAGGGATGGAAAGAAAAACAGACAGAAGGGGTAAATGGCATGGGGAGAGAAGATAAGAATAGAAAAAGTCAAATGGCACTAAGCCAACTTTCCATAAAGATGAAGAGGCAAAAATATATCCTAAAAGGAAAACTGAATTTAAAGAAAAGATCATTAGAACACTAAAGGATTTTTAAAGTAGCACCCAACCTACAAATAACTCTTGGCAAGAACTTGTCTAAACAACCCCACTTTCAGTCACTCACATCCTGCTGAGACCACTTAAATAGCACATGGCAATAAATGCCCTCAGCAGATGAGATGGCCCTTAGCCTAGCAGAGTCAATCATTACTGCTGAGGCCCCCCATAATCAAAGTAATTTCAGGCTTTACAGTAGCCGTTATGATATGGTGCAAGCATGATGAGATATTTCCGATCTGTTGACAATACACACAGTTGTCCAAGAGTAAGGAAACTCACTTATGATCAATTGGAACATACTTGGGTGTGGGTGAAAAATATTCCATCATCCAGCCAAGACTCCAAAACTCTACAACCAGAATCAAACATATGACAAGCACAAATAGTCTCCTTTTAAGATAAACTGATAAATAATAGTCCATGACCAGAACACCAAAGGCCAAAGGAATGTGACTGAAGAAACAAGTGAAATTGTCAAATTACTGGGACAGCATTTCCTTTTACTTTAACCAGTCAGCTTTCTTCACTTATAAATGTGACTCGGGGTAAAGACCACAGCAACTTGTTTCAGTTACGGAAACTGATAAGTTGTATAAAGAGCCCTATCTGAATTTTAAAGCAAGTTAGGACTAAGGTCCCCTCATCCAGAGTAAAACATGAGAAAACTTGTATACAGTTCCAACTATTTGTAGAAATTTCAATGACTGTTTTCCTGGGTTCTTGTAAAGCAGTCCACAAGCATATTTGAGATGCTCAGACATTAAAGCATATCTAGTTTTGTATTTGGCCTCTCATTTCCACCCGAGTGTACTTTAAACGTCTCCAGCCTACCTCCTCTAGGTATGAAATACTTCCGTCTCTTGATATTCCCTGTTTGCCAACCATTGAAATGTAGAGATTCCTGTTTGTAACCAGTTCCCAGCAAGACTATCTTCCCATCACCTCTTCCTCTTCCCCCTTCTAAGTCATAATTTTGTCTTCTCTTAAGTTATGCCTTCCCAATTTCAGGACCTCTGATCAAGTTCTCTTAACTCCAATGGCATGAGGAACCTCTCATACAATTTATTTTATTCATAGGCCCTCAAAGTAAACCTCACAATAAAAAAGCTAGAATATAAAACTTTCTGGATTAAAGTCATTGTATATTTTCCCATTTCATAAACAAACAAACAAACAACAATATCTTGACCTGGTTTTTAAACTAAGTGAGCATTCTTAAGTTTGTGTGATAGCTCCCAACTATCTTCCAGGCCTCACTTGCTCTATAGAACCCTTGAACACAAATGCCATTTCCCAGTTCCTCTTTTTGCCTTCATCTTCTTCATCTTTTCTAATTATAACCCTCTAGAGGCAAAACCTGGAAAAAACTAGTTCCATAGATGTTTAGGAGCAAAAGTACGAATAGGCAAAGAATAGACAAAGCAGGAACAAAATTTCTTCTAGAGTTAAATGAGAAAATGAGCTAGGATTGAAGAGACAGAGGAATTAATAGCTGAAATGAAGGACAAAAGCTGAAGAAACTTCTCAAGATAAATTGTGGGCTTCAGTGATCTTTCATAAAGGATGTGGGAGAACTTTGCTCACAGCTTCTGTTATGGATGGAATGTTTACGTCTCTTTTACATTATGTTAAAGTTAAAATTCGTATGTGATAGAATACGAAGTCAGAGTGTTCTTAATTTTTTCACATGCTTTTATTTATTTATTTCGTTTTTGCTTGCTTGCTTGTATGAGCATACACATTCAGGATGGCCTCCAGGCACATGTGCCATATACAAGTATAGAGGTGAGGAAATTATTGATTTGCAGGAGTCAGTCCTTTTCCTCCATGATACGGTGGCATCTTGGTCTTATTCGTCAGTGTTGGCAGCAAGTTCCTTTACCTGCTGAACCGTCCATCTGCAGCAAAACATGGCACCTTGGGAAGGTGATTAAATTACAGGGATAGAACCATCCTATGGTATTTATGAAATAACCCAAATCCCTTGTTTATTCTACCTCGTGAGGATATAGTTCCAAAAAACTTTGTAGTGAAGCAAAAAGTTTCCATGAGTCACTGAATCTCATGGTGCCATAGTTTAGATATTCCTTAGTCTCTGGAACTGTGTGAAGTTAATTCTATTCTTTATAAATCATCCAGTGTAGGGTAATATAATAGGGGAGATTCTGAAATCTTATTGGTCTGGACTTTATATCCTTTATTACCCCATACCTTGGCCATTTATAGTCTGCCTTATTATTATAACCTTTTGCTTACAGGACTACTAGTAAGTTGTTTTCATTGCTTCTTCTTCATTCTGTTAAAATGCCTAACATAACAACTTGAAAGAAATAAATATTTATTTGAACCATGCCTTCAAGAGAGTTCAAGTTAGGCTTGGTTGGCCTCACATAATTGCACAGAACATCATAACAAAAGTATGTGATGAAAATTTCTTTACTTGGAGTAGTCAGTTGCAGAAAAAAAAAAACAGAAACAGGAATTATACATTCACCAAGGACACAAATCCTGTGACTTACTTCCTCTGACAACTACTTTCCACCTACAGTTTACTGCCTGGATATAACATCATCATTTTATTGGTCCATCAAGAGATTAATCCATTCATGAGACCAGAATACTCCTGGAAATGAAGTATTTCCATTTGAACAATGGTTCTGGAAATGACCCTCACAGATAAAGTCAGAAGTATGTGTTAATATTTGTCTAGACATTTTTTGACCTAGTTTGGTTGACAAAGAACATTAACCATTAGAATGGTCTTTCACCCAATAAGTTCCATGTAAAAGATCAATACTGTGTCTACATTTCAAGAGCATGCTATTTTCATCTTCTATCTGCCTGTTTCTCTGTAAGCACTTTGATGGCATTTTACCTAATTTTCATCTTTGACTCTGCCAAAGTAGCAGAGCATAGCAGGTCTAATTTTCCTGTTTATTTGCATGTGCCAAAATGTGTGTGTATGTAACAGAGAGAGAGAAAGAAAGAGAGAGAAAGAGAGAGAGAGAGAGAGAGACAGAGACAGAGAAACAGAGAGAGACAGAGAGACAGAGAGACAGAGACAGAGACAGAGTCTATCTCTTTTCCCCAGGGACCTGGAAGTGCCAAAGCTTCTTTACTGACAGAACAAGAACCAATTGAGGAACAGGACCTTAGTATCAGAATCACTTACAATTTTGTCTTCATTTTTACTGAATTCTAAATGTTTCATTTTTTTCTTCACCCAGAGATCATTGAGTAGAGAGTTGTTCAATATCCATGAGTATGTAAGGGTTTGTGGTGTTTCTCTTGTTGAAGTCCAGCTTTAATCCATAGTTGTCTGATAAGATACAAGGATTTTTTCAATTTTTTTGTGTCTGTTGAGACTTGCATTGTGGTCAACAATATGGTCAATTTTGGAGAAGGATCCATAAGGTGCAGAGAAGAAGTTATATTCATTTGTATTTAGGTAAAATATTCTATAGATATCTGTTAGGTCCATTTGATTCATAATGTCTGTTAGTTTCATTAATTCTTTGATTAGCTTTTGTCTAGGTGACCTATCATTTGGTGAAAGTGGGATGTTGAAGTCTCTCTTTTTTTTAATGTATGGGGTTCAATGTGCAATTTACGCTTTAGCATTTTTTATGGATGTGGGTGCCCTTGTGCTTGTGGCATAGGTGATCAGATTTGAGATGTCACCTCATTAGATTTGTTTTCCTTTGTTAAGTATGAAGTGTCCTTTCCTGTCACTTTTGTTTAATTTTGGCTGAAAGTCTATTTTATTAGATATTAGAATGTCTATTTCAGCTTTCTTCTTGGGTCTGATTGTTTGATAAACATTTTTCCAGTCTTTGCTCTGAGGTAGTATCTGTCTTTTATTATTGTAGTGCGTTTCTTGTATACCCCAATATGGTAGATCCTGATTTTGCATCCATTCTTTTAGACTGTCTTTGGGGGGGGGGCAATTGAATCCATTGATGTTAAGAGGTATTAATGGCCTATGTTTTTTTTCTTCCTGTTATTTTGGTATTAGTGGTGGTGGTGGTGATGGTGGTAGTAGTGATGGTATATGTGTGTCTGTGTGTGTGTGTGTGTGTGTGTGTGTGTGTGTGTGTGCTCTCCTTGTTTTTGCTTGGAGGGAATTATTTATTTCCTATGTTTTCTTGGATGTAGTTATCATTTTTGAGTTGGATTTTTTTCTTCTAGTATTTTTTTTTTGTAGGTCTGGATTTGTGGATATTGTTTGAATTTGGATTTGTCTTAAAATATCTTGTTTCCTCTATCTATGGTTATTGACATAATTAATGAGTATATTTGTGTAAGTTGGCATCTATGGATTTTTATAGGTTACAAGATATCTATCCAGGCTTTTCTAGATTTTGGTTTCTCTGTTGAGAATTCAGGAGTAATTCTGATTGGTTAGACTTTGTATTTTACTTGGACTTTTCACCTTGCAGCTTCTAATATTCTCTCTTTATAGACTTTCTGTTTTGATTATTATCTAGTAGGAAGATTCCTTTCTAGTCCAGTCCAACTGGTATTATATACATTTCTTGTATTTCTACTGGAATTTCTTTCTTTATATTGAGAAATTTTTTTCTATTACTTTGTTGAAAATAGTTTTTGGACCTTGGAGCTAAGATTCTGCAACTTCTATCCCTATTACTCTTAGGTTAGCTATTTTCATTGTATCCCATATTTTCTGGATGTTTTTTGTCTGGAATTTTTTTTATATTTAACAGTGTTTGACTGATGTGTTGATTTTTTCTATTGTACCTTTTACACCTGAGATTCTGTCTTTCAACTCCTGTATTCTGTGGGTGATGCTTGCATCTGTTGTTTCTGTTCTTTTCTCTAGGTTTTCCATCTCCATAATTCGCTCTATTTATGTTATTTTTTTTTTTAATCTTCTACTTCCACTTTCAGGTCTTGAAGATTTTTGGCTATTTTCTTCTTAATTGCATTTTCCTCTACATTGTTAAGGGATTTATTTCTTTCCTTTGTTAAAGACCTCTACCTGTTTGTATTTTCCTGTATGTCTTTAAGAGATTTATTCATTTCCTCTTAAAGACCTTTATCATCTTTATAAGACTGGATTTAAGGTCATTTTATTGTGCTTCAGTTGTGTTGGGATATTTAGGGCTTGCTGTAGTAGGTTAGTGGTGCTCTGTACGTGTGATATTGCTTTGGCTTTTTGCTGACTGTGCTTTTCTGAGGGTCTTTAGCCATGTGGATGGCTTTGGTCCTTAGATGTTCCTGGGAGGGGGTTAAGTTAGATGGTTTTGGTGTTGTAGGTCTCTAATGGTCTCCTTGTGTTGTATATTTCCAGATCTCCAAATCCAAATACTTCAAAATCTGTAGAACTGATGATGAAGGTAGGCAGAGAGGTGGCAGGAGAATGGAGGTCCACCATGGATAACAAACTGCTTAGAGAAGCGTGGAGTGTACTGGAGGACTCAGCAAGCAGGGCAGATGGGTGGTGGAAAGGAATCTCATCTGTATGGTTCAGGGTCCACAGGTCTGTTAATTGTGGGCAGAGATTGGGAGGGAGAGAATGGGCCTCACTGGAATCTTAAGATATACCTCAGCTGGGTATTTCATACACAAATCAGCAAAGCACTGTTAATTCAATTTTCTACTTGCCACCATACTTACAGGTATCTAATTTGTCAGACTAGGTTTAGTAAACCTTTTTTCTTGCAGATTTTGCTGATATAATTTATACAGTCATATTCTTGAATGAGATTTTTTAGCTGTATCCAAAAAAAAAACCATTTTCAAATGTGACAATGACTAAGGTATTTAATGTTCCCAAATATTAATGTTGTTACCATTAGTTTGTTTACAGGTCATTTAAATGCTAAAATAAATGATTTATGTAAGTATTCAGGAGAACATTACTCAATAAATGTTTATAATAAGGACAATTTTTTTCCTTTATTAATTCTATCTTTTCTTCTTCCTTCAATTGAATGGTTTATGTGAGTAAGAGTTTCTTTATAGAGTCTGGATGAGCCCTAAATTTGCAATTCCCTTTTCTGTCTCCCAAGTGGTAGAGTAATATGTTTGTGAAACCATACCTGGTTTTATATTTTTTAATAGATATTTATATCCAACTACATCTATTACTTAGAAAAATTTGTTTTTTATTAGTAAATAATAATAATGTAATGGTAATATATTTGGAGACATGGACTAGATTATTGACCTGAAGGAAAATGATCAATCTTAGGAAGGAAAAGGCTACTCATGTGGATTCTCGCTTCATAGACCCACTGTAGTAAAGAACCCTCAAGACAGAGAGATGTATATGGAATCATTTTGCACTTCTTACCAGCTTCAGAAAAAAAATAGAGGAGTGTTGTATAAGTTGTTCAACAATAGTAGGCAAAGTGTTTGCCTTGTAAGCATGAGAACTTGTCAGATGACCAACACAAACAAAAAGATCCAAAACTGTAGTGCATGTTTGTAATCCATAAACTAGGAAGGTAGGGTCAGGAGGATTCTGAGAGCTTGCTGGTCTGCCAACCTAACTCAATCAGGTTCAGTGAGAGTCCTGCCTGAAAAAATAAGAGGCAAAGTGATAAAAGAAGACTCTTAATGTCCTCCTGCATCCTCTACTTATATGTGTTCATACACATACAAGGTACAAGCACACACACACACACACACACACACACACACACACCTACACACATATGCACATGAACACAAGTGTTAGCCAGGGGAAAGAGATGTCTTAAGCAGAAAATAAAACAAGTTAAAATCAATCGTAGTGACAAGATATTCGTATCCACTCTAAGGTTAAGAAGGAAAAAGGAGACTTTGGGTTTCCTGCAAACCAAAAGAGAAAGGAAAGACAGACCCATACTTGCAGTCATGTGCACTCTGCTAAGAGGTGTAAGTTTTAATACGTGAGGCAATCATTTCCTTTTCAAAGTGAATTGAAACAGTTCTCTGACTGTTTCTAGCTTTTTAGCAGAGGTCTCTAGTTGTTCAAAAGTAAAAATAGTTTGAACACAAAAGGGTGTTTCCAAGGTCTTCCTAAAAGTTGCCTACCTAAAGCACTCCTTCAGGGCTGGGCTCTCTTGGTCAACAATTATTCATGGGCAGGCGCCTCAAAACCACATCTATCATCTGCCTCCAGCTGTGTTGGCATAACATTCACTCAAATGTGCAGCAACAAGCTCCAACCCCAAATTTATTGTAAAAGCCACCGTTTCTATTTCATTTGACTAGAAAACAATCTCGTACTATTAGGAAGCTTAATCATAAATAACAGTCTAGCCTCTTTTAATTGAAATCTACATTTATTTAGAGCCTTTTCATGAGGCTAGAATTAAGAACAAAAACCATTAGGGTTGAATAGAAATGGACCACACTATTCAAATTGAAAAAATTCAAATGCTGCTCAACATCAAAACGTCCCTGAAAAGTAAAAACTACTCTATATGTAGTAATTTTTTCTGTTAGTCTAAAGCCACATTGCTAATGCTAGCTCTTCTGTTGTTCCTACCTGAAGAAATAGTTATAAGTATCACTGACATAATAAAGTGTATTTGCATAAATACATATAATTCATTGTGAACAGTGGTGGTTTTAATAAAAGAATATACTCATAGTAATTAATCACCTCTAAAATTATTAATTATTATGTATAAAATAATTGAGCTAAATGCTCTGCAGTCGTGATTTTGGATGACTTAACTAACATAAACAATAATAAATATATGATAGTACCTGGGTGGTTCTAATGCTATCCTGTTACATAATTGGTTCTTGATCTGTCAGTAAAGAAGCCTGGCTAATTGCTGGGCAGAAGGAATAGATGGGCCTTCCAGGTCTCTGGAGGAAAAAAGAGATGCAAGGTAGGAGAGGAGAGTTACCTGTGATTTGGAGACAGAAGCCCTGCAGCTATGTGAGGTCTCAAAAGGAGCACCACCTTCTGGCTGCTTCTACAGGGATGTTTAGCAGGATCTAGATATAACTGGGCACTAAAGTTTAGGACAGGCAGGAGAGATGAAGCTATGAGTATTGATAATGGCATGCAACTAGCAGGAGTTTAATAATACTCAACAACTGTGATAAGAAGGCAAGTTGAAAACCAACCACTCTGTGTCTTTTATCCATCATTTCAAGGGAAACTGGGTGGGGGCTTGTAGCATGGCCTGCTTCTGGAGCTAAGGCAGGGTAGCAAAAACTACATGCAACATGATAGTAATCAGAATATAATTTTATGACTTAAGTGAAATTTTATGAATCAATTTAACCTCATAGCTTTCTGCATTCTAATCAGTAGCTACTTCTAATATACTTCATACATAATTATTGGATTAACAAATTAATCTTGAAAGCTACTGACATGCTTCAGTCTGTACAGGGGAAAACAATAGTAGTAGACAAGGCAAAATAAGTTTAGCTATATTTTCTGCCTTGTGGAGTTTATGATCAAGTAAGATAAATAAGACAAAATAAGACCACAAAGATGACAATGGGGATGATAACCAACTTGAGAGTTTAATATTAGAAATATTGCAAGGCAAGAAAACTATAGACATCATTGTTGAAACAAGAACAAAACGGAAAGGTAGAAGAAAAGATGTTTCATTCAGTGAAGAAGAAGTTTATAAGAAATTGGTATTTATGATGGAACTTGAACACAGGTTGTTCTTTTAGAAACAATTCTATAGAAAAGTAGAAATGATATATTCCAGATGGAGTTCACAGCATGAACCAAGGACACAGATGATCAAGAAATGGGGTGGGCTTAGCAAACAGTGAGTCATTTATTTTGGCTGCAGAAAGTTATACACACCAAAGTAACAGAAAAGAATGTTAGCAGGATAAAATGGATCCAGGATGGATACTATTTTAAGACTCTGTGGTCAATGAAGAAGAATGTAAACCCACCCACCTTTCAATTCATCATCTACTCACAAATCCATCAATGTGATAATGGTTTGTTGAATATTAATAGTTAAGGCCTTTTACAACCAAAATGCAAGAAAAATATATGCAAGAAATTAACTCTATTCTTTTACCATTTAATGTGATATACCTAATGAATTTAGGTATAGCACACCAAGAAGTGACTATAGGAGAGAAAATGTATCATCTTGGCTAACACTTTATTTTAAATTAATGATTTGGAGAACACTGAAAAAAAATATGATAGGATGAAAGCAGCTGGGGTGGGAAGAGCTATCTTTGGCAGGTCCATACCCTGTGTTATTCCCCTGAGAAATTACACCATAAAACAGATCTAGTATAAAATATTTATTGGAGCAAAGGACAATGGAAGCCCATGACATAAGGGAGAGATATAAAGAGACAGAAAGAGAAACATGAGGTAAACATATGAGAGACAATGAAGACAGTACTAGGGTGGCTGGGGGTCCTTTTAGACACAGCACCTAACACCTAGCAGACCTATCAGCTGCAAGTGATGGCATCAGCTGCTGTAATGTCCCTGAGAACAGTCCAGTGGAATAGCTGGTTACTAAGAGTAGAAATTATTCTTTTGTATAAAAACTTGCATAAAGAAAAGGACTCTCCATTTGTAGGGGTATATGCTTTCTGTAGGAAAGTGAATTATAAAATGCATTCTCATTGGAAAAGATTGCAAGATAAAGCTGCTTCCTACTATTGAAAGTTCTGGTCCTGACCTGTTTTGCTGATCTTTACCACACTCTTCTTTCTAGGTTTAAATATATGACTATATGTAAGCCTAATTTCGAATTCCCCTCTTGAGGTTTCTTAAATTATGTTTCCTGCATATGTATGAGGTATATGTAATATTAAATTATTGAATTTCTGTTTCTTTTTTTTTTTTTCGAGACAGGGTTTCTCTGTATAGCCCTGGCTGTCCTGGAACTCACTCTGGAGACCAGGCTGGCCTCGAACTCAGAAATCCGCCTGCCTCTGCCTCCCAAGTGCTGGGATTAAAGGCGTGCGCCACCACCGCCCAGCAGAATTTCTGTTTCTTGAACATCTTTTTTTGTTATAAGTCCATCTCAACTAAAAACTACAAACAGTAAAAAGAATATTGTTTCCTCTTCAAAATAACATTTTACATACTGGCAAAATGTATAAAACTGATTCATCTGTCAATCATTAGGTAAAGAAAGACTCCTGTCATGCAATCCCATCACCATGTTATTATATTAATTAGTGGGTAACTCTGATAGAAGCCGAGAAGACCAGAATGTCTAGAACAGTGGTTCTCAACCTGTGGGTCATGATCTTTTTAATAGTCCCTTATCAGATATCTTATATATCAGATATTTATGTTATGATTCATAACACTAGCAAATTATAGTTACAAATTAGCAACAAAATAATTTATGGTTGAGAGTCACTAAAACATGAAAAACTAACAATATTAAAGTATGCAGTTTTAGAAAGGTTGATGACCACAGATCTAGAGAAATGCATCATAAATACCATGCTTAGAGACTGCCAAATGGGAATAAAAACTCTTCTGGGAAATAGGCTAGACTAGATTTTATACTACATTGTGCAAGAACTTGTCTAAATGTCATCTATGTTCTGAAACTTTATAGGAGGCTGAATTTTTTGAAAGCATAGGACAGTTAATGTGATACGAGAGGTTTTGCAACAGATTAACACTTATAACATGAAATAGCTGGCAGTGGTGGCGTATGCCTTTAATCCCAGCACTTGGGAGGCAGAGACAGGTGTATTTATGAGTTTGAGGCTAGACTAGTCTACAGAGTGAGTTCTAGGACAGCCAGGGCTATACAGAGAAACCCTGACTCAAAAAACTAAAAAAACAAAACAAAACAAAAAAAATAAACCATGAAATGGTTTTGATCATCTACTTTACCCAGATTAATATTAAGAATTAATAGAAAAATAAAAGAATAGAATAGATAAAAATGGTAAACATTTACTTCATTCAGTAAAGGATGTCTAAAGTTGGCTTTAAGGAAGTCATGATTTCTGAAGAGATTATAGCCATTATAATGATGCAAGTAAGTTAGAAGGGAATCAGTATGAAATATGCCTTTATGCCTGTCAGGTCTTGTCCAGTTCCCACATATGGTAAACTCAAGTATACGAAAGAGTAAGTTCATTTGAAATCTGTCTCTTAAGAAAATTTACCACTTCCTTGATACCTTGCTTAAAAAATCCAACTAGAAGTTTCTTCTCCAGGAATCCATTCACCCTGTTTAGTTATTTATGCGCTTAAATGTCTATGCAAGGCTATTTCAAGCAGGTGGGTCTGCTAGTTAGAGAACCCGGTTTCATCTATGTGATGTTGTACTGCATGGAGAATTGATGTTTTCAACCAAGATTTTAGAGAAAACCCTGGGAGATGAGCTAGAGTGTCACGCAGCCAGAAATTGGTAGTCCTTTGTCAGGTCAAAATCTAAATCATAATAGAGAAATTAGGATGATAGAAATACAAGAAACATCTGCAGACTTAAGTGACAGCCAATGAGTAGAGCTCTCCCATCTCAAGAAAGCATCTGCCATGCAAACGCCATGACCATGTGAATGCCAGCACCACAAGGACATCAATACCCAGGACCACTGGTAAATACCACAATGCTGTCTGCTCTAAATGCTGGACATTGAATTATGATGTTCAGGCTAATATATGAAGGAATAAACTAACTTGAAATCTGTCCCTTATAGTGTAGTTGCTCAAATGCATTTTGTGTTGCTTCCATCCTGTGTTTCGTCTGCTGCTATATCTACTTTTGAGAATTGGAGTGGATACTCTGCACATTGGCCTTTGGAGTAGATAACTTGCATTTTGTTTGTTTGTTTATTTGTTTAAATAACAAGTTGACGTAACGATTTTTAATTTTAGAACTATCTGGTTCAAAGGTCCTTTGTTCTTTGATTGAGAAATGTAAGTGAGATATAACCACATTCACAGCCAGCACAGCAATGCTGAGCTCGAATATACTTACACCGTCATCTTACTAGTCTCAACCCCTCGTATATTAACACAGGATTGTACAGTCATTCACGTTGCTTCATAGGGCAGGCCTCATTTTAATGTCTTTACTGCATCATTTTTGCCATTCATGAGTTCCGTCTCTACTAGGATGTCTCCCTCTTGCTGTTTTTTTTTTCCCCTATTTTGCTCTGCTTAATCATGGTGGATTTTATTAACCTAAAAAACAAGGTATGAAATTGTTGGACAGATTGTTTTAGTTCACTTCACCATTACAAGAAGCTCCATCCATGCAACCATTTCTCAGTTTTAAAAACCTATAGTTGTTACAGTAATTCATATTGCTATAGTATCAGGGACGAGAACCTTGGTTTTTAGTTATATTATTTGTATTAGGCATGATTATTCACTCTTTCCTCTCTTTTCAAATGTTGCACTCTTTTTCTCTATCAGTTTAAAGCAAATATCTTTATCCCCTTTTATTTGGGATAGTTGTATTTGGTCATAAAAAGGGCCACTTGGTATCTGAACAACCTCACATATTTGCCTAATAATCCCTTTTAAGTAATCTAGCCCTTTGTTAATGGCTTTTTTTTTTTTAAGTCAGTCATACACTTAGAATCAAAATTAGCATCTAAATGAGGATGTTTTAAAACGCATGCCTAGGGGTTGCCAGTTTCACCTTTTTTATAGTTTGCCATGTTAAATTATGTAAAATAGAAATGGTATTTTAGTATTTAATGAGCTAATGCAGAACCTATTGAGACTGTCTCCCATCCCCCAATTTTTCCTAACGTTGCCCACAAAATGCCTTTTAAGGTATGAGAAATGGCCATGAACTTTAAAGCATGTGTCAAAATGTAGAGGATCTTTTCTTTCTCTATGAATATGCCATTTCAGAAGCACAACATTGCTACTATAACTGATAATGGTTAGAAAGCTCTACATATCAAATATTTTTATCTGATGTTATACATGTCAGACAATTTCCTATTTAACTTACTAGAATGTTGTTCATACTTTATATATTATTACTTTACCAGCTCAATTAACAAGGAATATCTTGTGCTAAGAAAAAAATAAAATGTCTACTTTAAGATATGTAAACTATGGAAAATATTTCATATTAAAAAGCTATTACAAAATCAGGATCATGATGAAAGATCAGTGTGTGTTAGTTGGACATCACAAACATTTACACTGAATTAAAGATACTATTAGTAAATTGATATAAGAGAGAAAGAAGGCCATTGTTTTAAGTAATTTGGAAATAGGACAACAAATTATAGAGACTGTGGTATACAGAACAGAAGGTGATGATTAGGCATTATATGATCCTATCTGCAGAGAAAAGGAACAATGTCCTCTTTTAGTAATTTTGACTTAATATGGTTTGTATTGTAATATTACAACAGATGATTAAATCATTGTCGTATTGTAAAATGGGTACAATGCACAGCTATGTCTAAATAAAAATGTATTTTACATAGATTTAGTGAGTCCTTTGTTAACAGAGACTTAATTTACATTGTTACATATGACATTGTAATTTCCATCTTTGCATTTAATGTTATTCTACTTCAAATATAAATGTTTTACAGAGTGTCATTCCTGAGTTTAACATGCAAAAAGACTGACCTAATGCCTGAACAAAATGAAAATTTTCTGTTTCACATTCATGCTGCTACCAGGGGAGGGTCAATATTACCATCTTTTACTTCTTCCTCAATTTTATATATTAAAGACTTTTTGTACCTTGTTTCTTTTCTATTTTATGTAAGATTATTCCTTTTTAATTATTATTTTTGTTTGGAGTTTTGTTTTTCATCTTCATTCATCCCTTAGCCTCATTTTATAATTAAGTTTATTATGATTCTATGTATGAGTGTGTGTGTGTCTGTGTGTGTGTCTGTGTGTGTGTCTGTGTGTGTGTATATGTGTGTGTGTGTCTGTGTGTGTGTCTGTGTGTGTGTATGTGTGTGTGTG
>NW_022196899.1:11702962-11717788 GCF_008632895.1 Mastomys coucha
AAAAAAAAAAAAAAAAAAAAAAAAAAAAAGTAGTAGTCTCTTCCTTAGTTCCATATTGATCTTCACACCCACATTTAGTAGAATAAAGCAGCATTTTCTCCTAATTGAAACCAGAGAACCCAATGAGTACTCCCTGTGTACCTTAAATAATGATCTTTTTTAAAGAAGTTTTTAATGAAAATAGAATTACATCCCATTTCCTGTTCCCTTTCTCCACCCAGCCTCTTACATGCTTGCTCTGCCCAACCCCTTCCATGCTCGCTTTCAGTTCTTAACTCTCTAATCTGTTTTGTATTAAAAATCAGACAGCTCATAAAGATAATTTTAAAAAATACTTTAAAAATATTAACTAACTGTAGAAAGTTAGTAGTTTTATAATTAAAAGATATGGTCATGCAACTTCTATAAAGAGACCAAATATTGATAATTATAAAGAATTACTTGAATATAAAACACCAATTTTATTCTACTAATGACATTACACAAGAGTAAATAAGAAATGTGTTAGAGAACACATTTTAAGGTTCTGAATTTTCCTGCATTAATATATTATTAAAAATAAATTAGATGCTAAAATTTTCTATTAAAATATCTCAATTTCTCCAGTGTTCCCGAGACTGGATAGAAATCCCTTTACTTAAGGAACTCTGGACAAATCCATTAAAAGATGCTAGACGGAGCTTGTCAGTGCAGTCCTGGGGATGCAAGAGCTGAC
The DNA here is from genome assembly GCF_008632895.1 of Mastomys coucha. Lineage (NCBI taxonomy): Eukaryota > Metazoa > Chordata > Mammalia > Rodentia > Muridae > Mastomys > Mastomys coucha. The sequence goes on from NW_022196899.1 coordinate 11,703,678, forward strand.
TGTAAGCCCTTTCATCTTTATTTAGACTCTTCTGCTATATATTTCCTTTCTGAGAAAGAATTTATCTCTCTCCAAAAACACGTTGGGGAAAATAGCAGTACCAAACTATATCGTAATGCAGTAATCTATGTAATTAAATTATTTCATGGATCAATTGGAATGTGCAAATTGTGAAAAACTGTGAAATGTAATAATGTGTCTGACATTACAATTTCAGATGGCTTATTTATTCTTCAAGGGCTTTATGCATTAATGCTCATTTGATTTCTTTGAACAAAGAAATGTTTGCTGGTCTGCTTTGGTTCTTCAATCATTAGACAATTTATGCAGGGAGCATATTCTGTGTAAGGCACTGTGTTAAAAGCTACTGGGAAGAGCAGTAAAACTACTGTTGGTCTCAGCTTCTAAGGAGTCTACATTCTAACACAGGCAGGAGCCTATGTGGTGTAAAAGAGAGGACACTGGAAATGCCAGGTTTAAATACCACTTCTGCCTGTTGCCTGTTGCCATCTGGGTCTCTGTTTTTTAATGTGTAAATCAGGATAAAAATGTCTTTCTGTGATGATTGTCATCTAAGTAAGGATACAATATCCGTAAAGTGCCAGCAAAATTCAATATTCGAACAATCAATGGTATTCCTTGCTCCTCTGAAAGGAAAAATTATAATGAGTGTAAGACCTGCAGAATATATAAGCCAGTTTCATAAAGTGCAACACAGGAGTTTTCTTATGTATTTTTCACATCATGTTTATCAACAAGGGGGAGAGATATTAAAAACATCTGAAAGTCTTCTAACTCTTTGAATGACTGCATTTACCTCTTAAATACAGCTGACCCTCTTCTCCCACTACACTTACACTGTGAGACATCCAGAATCACAGAAAGGACTGAGGGGCTGAGGTGCCAGAAAAATAGGAAACAAGTAAAATACCTTTCACAAAAGCCCCAATCTTTCCCATTCCTTCACAACAGAAATAGCATTGAAATATAGAAAATCTTTAAGTTTATATTCTGTCACTTACAACTTTTAACTCTTACTTCTCAAACCAAAAGTATGATTTTGAAGGTTTTTCTTTTCCCTGTAACTAACACTGTGACTGCCCTGTATTCACAGTGTGCCTACCTTGAAAATGTTACCCACTTGAAAAATAAACTGTGAAATCAACTAACTTACATCGAGTATATATTATTGCCAAAATTTGTTTAACTTATAAAACAGTTTGCTACTGCTGAAGGTATCTATTCAGAACAGCAGTGGTCAGGAGATGAGCATGCCTCTAAGAAGAACACAAAGAAGCAAAGAAGCAGCGGCATTGAAAGAAGTCAGATAGGACAAAGGAGCTAAGTCACAGAGAGCTGGGGAGCACCTGATCTGGACTCTGAGCACTGGATGGGTGGGTTTGTCCAGTGCCCAAGACTCGGAAAAGCTGGGAGTGGTAAATGCTGTGGCAAATTCATGATGTCCGGTTCCAAGACTTCTTTTAGAATGCCTGAACTTCATTCATCACACAAGGAGAACTGAAAAAAACAAATGTGATGCTATTGGGACTTTGCTTTCAAAGGATGAACTTGGTATTTACAACAGGATGAGAAGACAAGCTTGAGCACTGAAATTGTCCCTGACAGTGGTAATTGAGCTCTTAAATGGGGCAGAGCCAGTAATGGAAGAAAGACTTCAAGAATTGTTAAGAGAAGAGGTAGCAGCCTGGGTAAGCGGGTGAGGTCAAACAAGAAGAGGAAGCCAGACTGTGGAATCAATGTCTTGAAAAGTGAAATATCTATTCCATTTAATGCCAAAGAGAGAAGCTATTTTAAGAAAGGAGGATATGCAATTAACAAAAAGACATCTAAGTCTGAACTTAGTTTGTACTTGTAGCACTTATTAGGAAAAGACATGAAAACTATTATCATTTTTCTTCCTTCCTGCTGTTCTTCCAGGAAATGCCTGGTGTTAGGGGCTTCTGCTATGGTCGTCCATTGCTTTTGACTCACTATCCCAACAGAAGATGGAGATCTCACCAGGAACCATGCAAGGCAAAGGATAAAAAGGATTATAATCCTCATCATTCAGGGTGGAAGGAAAGATTAACAAGTCCATTTTATTGCAAGAAAAGTATTTTTTAATCAGCAGTTAAGAATAATTCTTGGGTTTATCTAAATAGCTATTTATGGACTTATATGTCTATTACAGAAAATTATATACTACTTATCACTTTTGTTTTTAATAAAACTTATTTATTACCTGAAACTAAGATTCCCCATAGTAACAAAACTTATGTAGTGGTGCTACATAAGTGTTCCCACCTATGTAACTATGGAAACCTTCTATTTGTTTTCTTCAGACTTTTCCTTTTTGCCTCCCACATGGATTATAGTGAGAAACGTATGATTAATAACAATTACATTTCTGTTTCTAATATGTATGAGGACACTGCAGGCAGAAATATATTTTATAATTTGTCATGAAAACAGAACTTTTAACTACTAGAGTTCTGATTTCCACTATGTCTTCCATAAGAAAAACTGTCTTATGAAGAGTAATGTGGTAATGATACACAATTTTCTACTTAAGTAATTATGATAATATATACATTGAAGTATGTTTTAGAGCACAACTGTATCTAAGAATGCCAAAATTTAGTTTCACCAGAAATTTCATTTCGGTAGTAAGCTAAAAAAAAAAAAATTATTTGAAAAAATTTAAGGAGAGATTTTAAGGATTTTAAAAATAAAGAAGTATGTGATTCAAATAAGTTGATTTATTGAACAAATATCTGGAAAATAATAAAGTGATAGTAGGAAGCCATGAATCTGTACCTACCAAACTTATAGAAAAGCATGAAGCCATGCAACAAAAAATACATTACAGAGAAGGACACATGTGTAAGGATATGGGAAGAACAGGACCTTTGGTGGTAGGAAAAAAAAATGTGATTTGAATTGAAACCAGAGTAAGAGTTGTCAAGAGAAAGGGAGGTGGGAGATGTCACAAGTCATAAACACACTTCCTGATACTCCTGAAGAGATGCTCTATGAATTGAGAATGCAAACTTGATACGAATTAAAGCCTTTTCTACTTGAAAGACAGATTTATTATTTGTATAGGTTCTTCCCTCTAGCCTCTGTCTCCTTCTGCCTTGACCATTCTGCTGGTGAATTCCCTTTTGTCCTTTGAGACTTCAGAGCAATGCATCTTTAAGTTCTCAGTCAAAGTTCTTATCTTCCATTACTCCAGGCAGGACTGGCCACTCCTCAGCTCTCCTCTCCTATATAACAACTGTTTCCCTCTGAATCCAGCAAGAGAGTGACAGTGCCTACACGAAGCCTGGGTCCTATTAACTCTGATGTCTTGACACTTCTGACACCTGGCATGTGGTAGATGTTCAGTGAAGAATCCTCCAAAAAAAGCTTTTAGTAGAAAAATGTGCAAATTTTAAATATTTTTCTTTACATATCTTCAAAAAAAAAAGAACTCTGTAGAAGGTAATAATGGAGCTGATTATATTACAATTGGGAAATTACCGAGAAAGTTTTGTCAAATTTTTGTGTTGAGTAAGACTGGCTTGGTACTTTGACAACCCCAATCTTTATCAGACAACACAGTAGTCACTTTTTAGGGATTATCATGCTTAAATGTATAATTATCTGTTTGGGATAAATTACTTTTACTTATCTCGTTATTTCACCTTCTTTTTTATCATAAAACTGTCTTACTATCCAAAATGGTTTTTAAATTACCCATGCTGATAAAAAAACAATAAGTAATTAAAAGGGCAAAGGAAAGTGATTTATAAATTCATATAAATGAAAACAAACACAAGTGATTTTTGAAGCATCCATCTTGATAGTGAAATTTATATATCAATGTTTTATATAACTGATAAATGATTAAAACCTTAGTTATCTCATTTAATTTCTGGTGATTAAAGTGTTATCTCATAAGGTGTGGGCCATGAGCTTTATGAACTGAAGTAGCAGGTAATTTTTGTTAAGCACTGATTTAATATTCTGTTTTTTCTTTATCTGGTCCCATGATATGCTTAGTATGGTTTCTGCAATTGCTTTATCAACAGTAAGCAGGTTTCAGCATTTGTAACAGTCCTTTTAATGTTTCAGCGGGCTTGCTTCTCCACAAAGGCCTATGCAAAATACACTTGTAAGGAAAATCACAACCTTCCAGTCTTCGACTCATTTAGAGGCCCTTGAGTATTCAATGACGTGAAAAGTGACATATATCTGTGAATTAAGAAACCTTAATTATACCAAAAGTGTACTTCATTATAAAATACATAATTCAGGAGATGATTCCATATGTTAAAAATCCAATTTAACTTTAAGGTTCAAATTTACTTTCTACTTTTAATCATATCTAAAGTAATTTAAAGTCTTGGGAAAAAACACTTTTGACTTTCTACCTGTCACAGTCAAACATGATAAACAGGTTTGCTGCAATGGCTTTCACTAAATGATTTCTAAGCTTCTAGAATTCTCTCTTCAACAGACACCAAATTCCAAGCCAGGTCTTTCCCAACCTTTAAACTATCTCCTGCCATCTGCTCATCATTAATACCTCATCTTAGAAACAAAGAAAATATTAAGTTGTATCAAGCTAAATAGGAAATGATTAGTGTTAACAATTTCTGGAATTGTCTACTATTCTCTGCTCACAACTGTTATTCAAGGACGTAGCTAAAAGATGCTTTCAGGTTCAAAAGTTAAAAATGGGGAGTGATTGTTGAGACAAACATAGGAACTTTATTTCATTCAGCTTAAGCTTCCTGAGCAGCTTTTAGTAATCTCACGTAATTAACCTTACTTCACTCTCTTATTCAACTTTCACTTTTTCTCCAAATCCTTGTCTGAGTCAGTAAAAGTATTGGCTGGACCCAAGTCCAGCTACTAGCTGCACAACAAGAAAACTACCTGGAAAGACAAGATATTAAAACAAGGAAGAAAATTTTATTGGAAAATGTCACTGAACAGGAAAATGGAGGTCTCTTGTCAAATATTGACCTAACTCAAAGCTGATTTATGGGCTTTCTGTAGAAGGGGATGGTGGATGTCCCCAGATTTGGAAGGTACTTGGAGAAGCTCAACTTGATGGTATGCCTCTACCTTTAATCTACCCAGCCACAAGATGTCTTAAAAATAGTGATTTTCCCCTGACTGGTTAGTTAGATGTCAGAGTATACTATCAATAGGATTGATGAAGTAACTGCCCAAAGAGTTAGCTAAGGTTACCTATGGTCTTCCTAATCATCACCTTCAAAATCAATCATTCAGAAAAGGGTTGACTATGAAAAATTGGCTTTTTGTTTATTTGTTTGTTTATATGTTTGGGATTGGTTGGTTGGTTAACTTTGGTTTTGACAAGAGACTCCAGCCTGTGGAATTTCATCAAAATTAACATGAATAGAAAGATTTATGGGATAATAGAATAGGAAAAGTGAATTCTAGGGTGGTTTGGTAGCAAGGGCATAGAGCTCCTCTTTCATTTCCATGAGACAGTTCAAATGTACAATTGAATGCACTTATCCATCTTCAGACTCTTCCTCTCCTATTCATGTTCCATATAATTGCATCTTCCCAAATGGAACAAGAGCTGTTCTGTATCAAATATGATTGCCTTCTTGAGTTTGTTTTCTTTCTTTTTTCTCCTTACAAATATTTACAAGTATTTGAAAGTACAGACATCCAATAAGAAAATAGTCTCAAGAGTTAATGTTAACAAAACACACATTATAGAAAATACTAATTTTGTCAGACATATACTAAGATCCATGAGTCTACATCAAAAACTGCTGGTGCAGATTCCATCCCAGATGACGTATCACTTAAAAAATGACAGGTAGACAAGACAGTATTTCATAGCTGTTTACCATATACTTGTATATCATTAACATTTTATATAAAATTAGACCAAATAGTAAATTGGTGAGCTGTACTGTACTGTTCTTAAACTTGAATTTAAACATTCCAGTGGGGTCAGGAGAGCACTAATTTAATTATATACTGCTCCTTGTAAAAATTTTAACTAACTTAGCCAAAGTCACCATTAAAGTAAGTGGTTAGCCATACCTTTAGACACCCCTGTCATTCATTGAGTGCATACTGCTTGTGAATTTTAAAAGCTGAAATAAAGACAGGATGTGCAGGTAAGATATATCTGAAAAGTATTAGACCAAGATCATTACTCAGGTTTACTAGCTGCTTACTGACTTATGTCAACTGTATCCTAAAACTGTGATAGAGCTAAGGCATTCATGCAGGGGTGGAAATACTTATTAGAAGTGAAAAATCTCATCCCTTCTTCATGTAAGAAAATGGAAGCACATGGTTGAAAGAAATGTGGTATACCAAATTGCTTAAAATACTTAGTAAGAATTAGTAGCCTGGGGACTACTTTCAGTGGATACTTTCAGTGCTCGTTCATAAAGAATTTCATTTGCGTGAGTGTGTATAAAAGCACATGGATGTTACTTGACTTATGGTAGGAATTCACCCATGCAAACCCCATCCATAATAAGATAGAAATTCATTTAATAAATGCAACTTCCATCTATATAGCTTAACAATACAATGTATTGCAGGACATCTGTTGTGATATTGTGACCTCATGGCTGATGAAACACTGGAGTTCATTGTTGCTTCACATGAGCTTGAGGTTTATCACTAGCCCAGAAATGGCTGCTGGCTTCTATTGAATAATCATTTTCAAACCATCAAATATTTGAAAATATTACAAGTAGAATCATCCTTTAAAAGTCTGGGACCATATTTACTATAAAATGGCAACTCCATTGAATGTTCTAATTTCAATTCTGACTAGATACTTTCTCACCAGCACTATCTGACTAAGTAGCTCTAAATGTATTTTGTGTGTTTGTCATTAAGTTTCAAATAAAATGAAATGAAAAAGAAAGCAAAAAAATAGAACATGAGACAGAATGGACTTGGATAACACTATTTCTCATTGATTAAGTTGTTATGGATGGCCCTGGATCTGTTTGTATTACATGTTAATTCCACTTTCCCAACAGAGGTTGTCTGGAACAAGGAATGAGTGAGTCACTTACTCAGGTGACTAATTGTGAACCTTCCTCCAATGAATAAAGAAACCAATTGTGCTTCTGGTCTGCTCCAGTTTAACTTGGGTGCAAACTATACAGTCGCATAGCACTCAGAGGAGGCTCTACTCCCAGGTGCTCTAGTATGCCCAGGATCTTAGGATCAGGGGTGAGTAGGACACAACATCTGTTCCAAAACCACCAGGAGTAACTAGGACTAGCAGGATACAGGGACCCAGGAACCTCACCTGACCAGTAGCTCTAGTTCCTTCCAGTCTGTGCCCATTTACCTTGGGCACAAACTATGCAGCCAGTCTCATAACACCCAGAGGCTTGAATCCCAGACACTCTAACACAGCCAGGATGCCAGGATCCCAGTAGCTTAGTCACACCAGGATCTCAGGGTCCCAAAGGCAACTTGACTCCCAGGCACTCTTAACAAGCCCAAGATCACAAAGTCACAGAATCAAAGGATCACAGAGACAGCGGACTCTGAGCAGTTTTGACACAACCAGGATGACAGGAAGGATAGGCTCCAGTGAGATATAGCCAGCACAGGTAACTCTAAAGATAATCAGTTTGCAAGAGGCAAGCATAAGAACAGAAGCAACAGAAACCAAGGTTACTTGTGATCATCAGAGCCCAATTCTCCCACCATAGCAAGTCCTGGACACATCATCACACTAGAAAAGCAAGATTCAGATCTAAAATCACTTCTCATGATCATGAAGGAGGACTTTAAGAGGGACATATATAACTCCCTTAAACAAATACAGGAGAACACAGGCAAACATGTAGAAGCCCTTAATGGGGAAACACAAAACCCCTTAAAGAATTACAGGAAATACAAACAAGTAAAGGAAATGAACAAAACAATACAAGATCTAAAAATGGAAATAGACACAAGAAAAAAATCACAAAGGGAGATTAACCCTGGAGTTAGAAAATTTAGGAAAGAGATCAGGATTCATAGATGCAAGCATCACCAACAGAATATAAGAGATAGAAGAGAAAAACTCAGGTGCAGAAGATACCATAGAAAACATTGACACAACAGTCAAAGAAAATGCAAAATGCAAAAAGCTCCTAACGCAAAACATCCAGGAAATTCCGACATAATGAGAAAACCAAATCTAAGGATAATTGGTATAGAAGAGAGCAAAGATTCCCAACTTAATGGGCCAGTAAATATCTTCAACAAAATTATAGAAGAAAACTTCCCTAATGTAAAACAAGAGATGCCCATCAACATACAAGAAGCCTACAGAACTCCAAATAGTTTAGAACAGAAAAGAAATTCCTCCCACCACATACTACTCAAAACAACAAGTGCACAAAAGAGGAAAGAATATTAAAAGCAGTAAGGGAAAAAGGTCAAGCAACATGTAAAGGCAGACCTATCAGAATTATACTAGAGACTTCTCGCCAGAGAGTATGAAAGCCAGAAGATCCTGGGCTAATGTCATACAGAACCTAAGAGAACACAAATGCCAGCCCAGGCTATTATACCAAGCAAAACTCTCAATTACCATAGATGGAGAAACCAAAGTATTCCATGACAAAACCAAATTTTCATAATATATTTCCACAAATCCAGCCCTCCAAAAAGTAATAAATGGAAAACTCCAACACAAGGAGGAAAAACTACATCCTAGAAAAAGGAAGAAAGTAATCTTCCAACAACACTAAAAGAAGTTAGCTACATGAACAGAATTCCAACTCTACAACAAAAATAATAGAAAGCAAAAATTTCATTTCCTTAATATCTATTAATATCAATGGACTCGATTCCCCAATAAAAAGACATAGGCTATCAGACTGGGTTAAGTAAACAGGACCCAACATTTTGCTGCATACAGGAAACTCACCTCAGTGATAGAGACAGACACTACCTCAGCATAAAAGGCTGGAAAACAATTTTCCAAGCAAATGGTCCCAAGAAACAAGTTGGAGTAGCCATTCTAATATCGAATAAAATCTACTTTCAACCTAGAGTGATCAAAATATATAAGGAGGGACACTTCATATTCATCAAAGTTATGATCTAACAAGATGAACTCTCAATTCTGAACCTCTATGCTCTAAATGCAATGGCATCTACATTCATAAAAGAAACTTTATTAAAGCTCAAAGCACAAATTACACCACACACAATGATAGTGGGAGACTTCAACACTCCATCCACTCTCTGCAATGGACAGATCATGGAAATAGAAACTAAACAAAGACACAGTGAGACTAACAGAAGTTATGAAACAGATGGATTTAACAAATATCTATAGAACTTTTTATCCTAAAACAAAAGGATATATCTTCTTCTCAGCACCTCATGATACCTTTTCCAAAACTGACCATATAACCAGTCACAAATTAGGTTTCAATAGATACAAGAAGATTGAAATAATTCTTTCCATCCCATTAGATCACCATGGACTAAGACTGGTCTTAAATTCCAACAAAAATAACTGAAAACACACATACATGTGGAAACTGAACAACACTCTACTCAATGAAAACTTAGTCAAGGAAGAAATAAAGAATGAAATTAAAGACTTTTTAGAATTTAATGAAAATGAAAACACATCATAACAAAAACTATGGGACACAATGAAAGCAGTTGTAAGAGGAAAACTCATAGCCCTAAGGGCCTCAAAAAAGAAACTGAAGAGAGTGTACAATAGCAGTTTGACAGAACACCTGAAAGCTCTAGAACAAAAAGAAGCAAATACACCCAAGAGGAGTAGATGGCAGGAAATAATCAAAATCAGAGCTGAAATCAACCAAGTTTTAAAAAAAGAACTATATAAAGCATCAACAAAACCAGGAGCTGGTTCTCTGAGAAAATCAACAAGATAGATAAAGCCTTAGGCAGACTAACCAGAGGACACAGAGATAGTTTCCAAATTAACAAAATCAGAAATGAAAAGGGAGATAAAACAACAGAAACTGAGGAAATTTAAAAAAATATCAGATCCTACTGCAAAAATATACTTTCAACAAAACTGGAAAATCTAGATGAAATGGAAAGTTTTCTAGACATATACCAAGTTCCAAAGTTAAAACAGGATCAGATAAACCATCTAACAGTCCCATAAACCCTGAAGAAATAGAAGCACTCACTAAAAGTCTCCCAACAAAATAGGCCCAGGACCAGATGGGATTAGTGGAGAATTCTATCAGACCTTTAAAAAAGACCTAATGACAAATCTCTTCAAACTATTCCACAAAAAAGAAACAGAAGGAACACTACCCTAATCATTCTATGAAGCCACAAATATGCTTATATCTAAATCACACAAAGACCAAACAAAGAAAGAGAACTTCAGAACAATCTTATGAACATTGATTCAAAAATACTCAATAAAACTCTTGCCAACTGATTCCAAGAACACATCAAAATGATCATTCACCATGATCAAGTAGGCTTCATCCCAGGGATGCAGTGATGGTTCAATATACAGAAATCCATCAACGTAATCCACTACATTAACAAACTCAAAGAAAAAAAACCATATGATTATTTCATTGGATGCTTCTGCCCTTCTTAGAACAAAATACAGGAGCAAATATGGAGATAAAGTGTAGAGCAGAGACTGAAGAAAGGCCACCCAGAGACTGCCCCACCTGAGGATTCATTCCATATGCAGTTACCAAACCCAGACACTATTGTGGATGCCAAATGCATGCTGAAAGGAGCCTGATATGACTGTCTCCTGAGAGGCCCTGCCAGAGCCTTACAAATACAGAGGCAGATGTTAGCAGCCAACCATTGGACTGAGCGTGGGGTCCCTAAATGAGGACTTAGAGAAGGGACTGAAGGAGTTAAAGGGTTTGCAACCCCATAGGAAGAACAACAATATCAACAACCCAGACTCCCCAGAACTCCCAGGGAATAAGCCATCAACTAAGGAGTATACATGGCTCAAGTTGCATATGTAGCCGAGGATGGCCTTGTCATGTATCAATGGGAGGAGAGGTCCTTGGTCCTATGAAGGCTCAATGTATGCTCCAGTGTAGGGGAATTGAGGGGAACTGGGAGTGGGTATATGGGTGGAGGAATGCCCTCATAGAAGCAGGGGGATGGAGAATAGGATAGGGTGTTTCAGCGGAAACTAGGAAAGGGAATTACACTTGAAATGCAAATAAACTATCCAATAAAAAATAAATTAAAAAAAAAGAAAGAAACCAATCACTGGGCATGTAGGTGGGACTTCCAGATTGGAGGGAGGAAGAGAAGAGTCAGGAGGGGCTTTTTGATGGGGATGTCAGGAAGACAAGATGCAGCTACTAGTGATCCCTGGTTTAGATGGTGAATCCTCCAGGATTCCTCACTTGAGGATTTAGATTTAATATGACTTACAAGATTAGGATTCTAGCTATTGTGCCCTGTGATTGAGTTACCATTAATTTAGAACTAAGTTTTTGTGGTGTTTTCCTTTAGGCAGTGATTCTACTGGGTTCCAGAGAGAAAGGTACTGCAGCAAAGTATGGGTTTGCCTGAGTGCACCCCAATAGACCATGAGAATTATGAAGCGTGGGTTTGGTGTGGTTATGACCCACCACTGGGAACTTAGTGATCTGGGTAGAGTGATTTCAGAGCTCTGAGTTAGAGAGACTCCAGAACAGCCAGCCTGCATAGCATGAATTGCATTTTTTAATATTTCCCACAACATTAAGTGATTTTCTTTTGCTTGGTGACAATGTTAACTTAGTAAAAGGAATTGGACTAAAGGTTAAGATCCGAATCTCTGGCTTGGTTCTACAGTCAATAATATATGTCTACTTTAAACGTCTACTCAACGTAATAGATCTCTCTCTCTCTCTCTCTCTCTCTCTCTCTCTCTCTCTCTCTCTCTCTCTCTCCCTTCCTCCCTCCCTCCCTCTCTCCCTCCCTCCATCCCCCTCTCTCTCTGTCTCTGTGTGTATAAGGCCTCTGTGTATGACAATGTGTATGTGTAGATGTGTGCTTGTATATGTGTGTATAAATATATGATGATGCTAGAGTACAAGCTTGAATTTCATTTTTTTCAGTTGTCATAGACTCTTATTGTTGTTTTTGGACACAGTATCTCTCACTACTCTGGAACTTAACCCTGAATCCCAGAGGTCTTTTTACTTCTTCCACTTCCTTAGCTATGGATTATAAATGTGTGTCTCTAGGTCAAGATTTCCGTTTGTTCATTTGCTTGTTTCTTGGAGAATTTTTTATGTATTATTGGGATCAAACTCAGGGTTTCATGCTTGCAAGGAAACTATTTTACCAATAGTCATCCTTCTGTCTGTGACAATAGAATTTTGGAATATCCTGAGCTTTCTCATTAGCAGACCTGGATTTCATATTAATAGACTTTGACAGCATTGCCCCACCTTTCAATGATTGTACCTCATAATCACTAAAATAGGATTAGTAAATAATACACACTCTTCCATTGGATAGTGTCTACCTGTTATGCAAGGCAAGTTAACTATATTATTATGGTTGTAATACTATTATTAGCCTCTTGAATTCCTGTCAACTTATACCATTAAGAAATTCTGCCAATTCTTTAATGAGATCAGTCAAGAGTACTGGCTGTTCTTTCAGAGGACACAGGTTTGATTTCCAGTACTTATAAAGCAGTTCCAACTATCTTTAACTATAGTTACAGGGTATTGATATTCTTGCTTGACATCTACAGACACTAGTTGTACATATGATATTCAACCATATATGCAGGCCAAACACTCTTTATGTATAAATTACATTCACAGAAAAGAAAAAAGAAAAAGTATTTCTGCCCAAAACAATTGGGCACAAGTAACAATAGCTCCTCATAGTACGATATAGCTGTTTACTGAGAGGGTCTGCGAGATTTTGACAAATACAGAGGCGGTTGCTCACAGCCTACCATTGGACTAAGTACTGGGTCCTCAATGGAGGAGTTAGAAAAAGGACTGAAGGAGCTGAAGGGGTTTGCAATGACATAGTTAAGAACAACAATATCAACCAACCAGGCCACCCAGAGCTCCCAGGGACTAAACCACCAACCAAAGAGTATACATGGAGGGACACATGGCTCCAGCTGCATATGTAGCAGAGGATTGCCTTGCTGGACATCAATGAGAGAAGAGCCTTGTAAAGGCTTGATACTCCAGGGTAGGGGAATGTGAGTGTGGGGAGGTGTGAGTGGGTGGGTGGCTGGGGGAATACCCTCATAGAAGCAGGGAGAGGTATATGGGATAGGAGGTTTCTTGTGGGGCAGGCAACAGGGAAGGGGGTAACATTTGAAAAATAAATAAAGAAAATATCTAATTAAAAAAAGAATAGCTCCTCACAAACTAAAAATTTTTAGGTGCATATTATTCATATTAATCTAAAGAAAAATGTGAGTATACCTGTAAATGTCTTTTCTTTCTCTTCTATTTACCAAAAGCCCATAAACTCTTACTGAAGAGAAGAAATTACCAAAATTATTACTAAAACTTTTTATATAATTGTTTTCTCTGGAGATTATATGATAAATATTCACAGTATTTGTAAAACAGACAAATGAATAATGATGTCTTTACCCGAATCTTCTAGTTTCTGCTCTTCACAATAAATATTCCCAACATGTTATGTATATATTCATTAGTTTAACTGCTAGCCTTTAGGTTTCTCTGCAACAAGTGACTTTCATTCTCTTCTACCATCTTGACAAAATAGTCCATAGGATGATCACAATGGCCTCTTTGCTCCTAAATCTAAAGGTCAATTTTCAGTCCTCACCTTGACACACAAGAGGACCTCAATAATTTTGGTTCACTATTTTACAGTACCTGCTTTTATAATGTCTGCCTTTATATATCTAAAATTTACAATATGATTTTTTTGTTGTTGTTTATTGTTACCTTCCCTCTTCATTTCAGTCATCGGACTTCTGGCAGCCTCTGTTTGTGGGCTAACATCTGGGAGCTAAGACAGATGCTCTCTGTTGACTCTTTGTCTTTGAAGAAGCCGCCTGAGCATGCCCACTGCCTGAGTATGCCAGCCAGCCTGGGGACTTTGGCACTTGAACTTTCTTT
>NW_022196899.1:11717798-11740468 GCF_008632895.1 Mastomys coucha
GTTTATTCTCAGTAAAGTCGAGCCTTGATTGGGACGTAATTTGGTTTCATGTTTTCTCTTTGCATTTCAAACCCTTTATTTCAGGTCCTTTATTCCCTCCTGGCTGAGAAGAACCCAGTGCATGAAACTGCAGGCAGTTTCAGTTTATGTCAGAAATGTCCCCTATAGTGTTATGTTTCCAGCTGGTAACCCTACTTTGTGAGGTTGTACGAACTGTTTCTCAGAAGAGAATTACAAAGGATAGCTCTTAGAGGATATAACCTGGCTCTGCTCTCTGCTTCGTTATAGAAGAAGATTTGTGAAGCCTTTCCACATGCTCTGGCCATTGTAAACTCTGCCATGAATTTCCCCCCAACATATTAAACTGAAACCATGAGCCAAAATAACTATTTCCTCCCTTAAGTTGGGAGGAATTATTTTAAATGTTGAAAATACAACTAAATTATAGACCCAGAGAGTAGGCCTATGATTGGTTTCACCAAAACACATTATTTGGCATAAACACACATTCTATAAATGATGTCTAGACTCATAGGTTTTCTATAATAAAGTTTTACTTCATCCATACTCTAAGGAACAACATTATTCTGCATTTACTTTCTGTCAAATGTGCTTCCTTCTTCTTTCTAGGTGCCTCATTTGATACTTGAAAGTGTGTCAGTAGCCTTTGTGAATCACTGATGCTCTTTGAGGTGACACCTGGAATAGCTAACCTCATCTTACATTAAATCTATAACAATTCCACACATCCATAAGCATGGCCTGTAGCACTGATCATTCACAGGTTACAGTTGCGTTATTTGATCATATTATTTTCTGAATTACATATTTCTCTTCTACTTTAACTGCACATAATGGAAAGGTGAGGTTTCAAGACTGTGAACAACAAAAGCCAACAAGCTGGTATCTACAACCTAATACATTTTCCACCTATAAATTATCTATGCTGTTTTCTGAGCTTAGTTAAAGAGAAACAATCAAACAGCAACAGAACTAGTGATATCTCTGGAAGAACATATGAATAATATCCATTTAACCATTTAACTTTTATCATTAGAAACAGAAGTCAAGAGCCTTCTGAATTTTCATAAGTTTTTAAGTCCCAGATCTAGCTTGTGAATATAAAATTTAGGTTACAGGGAAACACAATGGACAGACAAAGTAAGAAAAAGCATTTAAAAGTTCAGTAGCTCACACATTTGCCTTCCTTCAAATATGGTCTATGCTCATGTTTGAAAGTGTTTGACTAAAATAACTTGATTAAGGAGAACTTATAATTATCTTCTATAATGCAGCTATTTTATCTAATGAATCTGTACTTATATAATGTCTAAAGTGCTTCAGTATTCCATCTCATTTAAAATTACTAAACAAAGACGTGTTAGTCAATATACATCCAGTAAGTGGCTATAGCAAAGTAACAATTGAGTAGAAGCATTAAATACACATACCAAACATAGTCATCCTTTCATTGTTTCCTTTCCTGTAGAGCTGGTATATAGAATGAAAACTGTTGCTTCATTTCCTTCCCAGCTGGAGACTGAAGCATGTGACATACTCTGGCCAACAGACCTATAAGGAAACCGCCAGAGTAGAGAGGATTGAGCTCTAAAGTTGACAACAGACTTCTCAGCTGAACTGTAAGGATGAGGTTAGACTTACTTCTTTATCTACTTGGACTACTATGAGTGACAGCATTACTCTTACAGAGATGGCACTAGGATTGTAAGAGCATAAGCCCTTGTGCCTTTATTAAGCATCTGAGGCATAGTCCACTTCTTATCAGGTAAAACATTTATCACTTTATTGTTTTAGGCAGTTTAAGTTCAAATGCACTGTTACACTAAGAAGTCTAAGGTTATCAAATTACTTGAACTGTATACTTAAGCCCCATTTCCAATCATTAAATTCTAAAAAGCAAGGGAATTTCATTTGTTTTATATATATGTATATATAATATATAAAAAATATATTATTTATTATATTTATATAAATATATATAAATAAATAATATATAATAAATATATTATATATAAACATATATATAATAACATATACACACACATATATACATACACACATATATATGTATATACATACAATCACAGTCCCCTTAAGCAATAAATTCTTCCTGTTTTCTATCAATGATAAATTGTTTAAAGGAGTAATAATGATTGTATTGATTAAATTTGTCATGGCTTCTCTTAGGATGTAGCTATTTTCATAGATCAGAATTTTGTGGTTGTTAACTCTGTTAGCAACTCCCTCCTATAGACATGTGCATGCACTGGTTGGACAATTGCTATGCATACATCACTGTGTTAGAGTCCTGTCACTACAATAAATACTTAATATAATTAAATTACCCAGAAAAAATGATTCTTTTAGATTTTGTTTTTACTTGTTCCTGTTTTTCTTTTCCTAATTCTGGAATTTATAGAACCAAATCTTTTACCTCATATCTGAGAAGAAAAATAGAGAAAGAAGAAGAGAATAATGTGCCATCATCAGCTTTCAGAGGATACCTCCACATGATCTAAAACATTTGGTTTTATTTTGGTGTTTTGTTTGGCTTTAAGTTTGAGACAGAGTTTCACTGTGTGCCCTTGGCTGTCCTGCGACTCCCTGTAGACAAGGCTGGCCTTGAACTCAGATCCATATGCCTTTAACCACCAATCCACTAAGTGCTGGGATTAAAGGTATGTGCGATCACCTCCCAGCTGATCAAAAACATTATTTATAGATTTTTCTTAAACTTTCCCTAAAGCTCAATTTCCTCACATTAGGGAATAAGACTAACACATAGACCTTTGGGGACTCATGTGATCCAAACCATTGAAATCTCTGCATTCTGGAAGGTTTCAGAGGGATTATATTGAAAAATTACTGGACACCCCATGATGCTTGCACCCAACATTGCACACATACATTTTATCCAGGGAAATGCCTCCTAAAACATTTCCTTATATCCATATACAAGGTGATAGGAAATCATACCTTATCGCCATTATGATACTGTATGGTACCATTAATGAGTATACTTCTTCATAAAGGACAATCCAACGTTTTCGGCTATCCAACCATGTTCTCAAAATAATGATAAGATAGACTGGATCAATCAAATTTTATTTTCACAATTTAGTCTTCAGTATGAGACTTATCCATGACTTTACATTTTCCTTAAAAGAAGTCCACTCATATCTGGAGGTGAACCTCTTATAGGAAAGTTTAGTGGAACAGTACAGTGGTTTTTCTTGGTTGTCAACTTGATTACATCTGGAAATACCTAATGGAATGGGATGCAAATGAGGAGTTTTTAACTATTTTTAAGTAGGAAGATCCACTATTTTTAACTCAGTATATTTTTATTTTTTGTTTGATATTTTCTTTATTTAAATAATTTACAGATTTACATATTTATTCATTTTCTTTATTTACATTTCAAATATTACCCCCTTTTCTTGTTTCCCCTCCAAAAACCCCCTATCCCATCTACCCTCCCCCTGCTCACCAACCCACCCACTCCCACTTCTCTGTCCTGCCATTCCCCTACACTGAGGCATCAAGCCTTCACAGGAACAAGGGCCTCTCCTCCCACTGATGTCCAACAAGGCCATCCTCTGCTAAATGTGCAGCTGGAGCAATGGGTCCCTATATGTGTACTCTTTGATTGGTGGTTTAGTTCCTGGGAGCTCTGGGGGTACTGGTTGCTCATGTTGTTGTTCCTCCTATGGGGCTGTAAACTCCTTCGGATCCTTGGGTCCTTTCTTCGTTGGGGACCCAGTGCTCAGTTCAATGGTTTGCTGAGACCATCTACCTCTATATTTGTCAGGCACTGGCAGAGCCTTTCAGGAGACAGCTATATCAGGCTTCTGTCAGCAAGTACTTGTTGGCATTCACAATTCTGTTTGGGTTTGGTAACTGTAGATGGGATGGATCCCCAGGTAGGTCAGTCTCTGCTCTACATTTTGTCTCTGTATCTCCTCCCATGGGTATTTTGTTCCCCCTTCTATGAAGGACCAAAGTATACACACTTTGGTCTTCCTTCTTTTTGAGCTTTGTGTGCTCTGTGAAATGTATCTTGGATATTACAAGCTTCTAGGCTAATATCCACTTATCAGGAGTGCATACCATATGTGTTCTTTTGTGATTGGTTACTTCACTCAGGATGATATTTTTTAGTTTAACCCATTTGCCAAAGAATTCTTGAATTAATTGTTTTTAATAGCTGAGTAGTACTGCATTGTGGTAAATATACCACATTTTCTGTATCCATTCCTCTGTTGATGGACATCTGGGTCCTTTCCAACTTCTGGCTATTATAAATAAGGCTGCTGTGAACATAGGGAAGCATGTGTCCTTATTATATGTTGGAGCAACTTCTGGGTATATACCCAGGAGTGGTATAGCTGGGTCCTCAGGTAGTACTATGTTCAATTTTCTTCACTTCTATTATGGATCTTGAGTCAGGAAGACACACTCCTTTAATCTGGGACTTGAGGGAAGATGGCTCACTTTTAATATAGGCCAGGCCTTCTGCTAGAAACCTACATATAGACATGAAAGAAGGAAACTTTTTCTCTTTGCCTGTTTGCTCTTGCCTTCTAGCAATTCCATTGCTTCACTAACATTAGAGTCTACATCAGTAGCAACTTCTAGATTCTTTAACTTTCTCTTCATAGCCAACCATTGTTATATTTTCTAAACCATAGCCTGTAAGTCATTGTAACAATTCCTTAATTCATTTTAATAAATAAGACAGGAGTGTGTATGTATACCATAACTAATTGCAGAGGTTAGATATGAAAAGATGTGGGTACCAATACTAATTGCACCATCTTGGGCATGTTGCATAGCTGTTGTAAAAGACCAGGTTATTCTTTGTTAAGTTTGGACCTGTACATGACAAACATTTGGAATACAATATCAACTGAGATTATCATTACTATACTGTTTTCAAGTTAATCCACGAGGCTGGAGAATACATGGATGCTCAGCTAAATATACCTGTAACTCCTGCAAAGGCCCCAGGTCTGTTTCCCAGCACTTTTATGGTAGCTTACAAATGTCCATCCCTTCACTTCCAGGGGACCCGATACTGTCTCTGACCTCCATAGGCATCAACACACACAGTACATAGAAATACATGCAGGCAAAGCATTCATTTAATAAATATTTTAAAGTAAATTTATGGGTATGTGTTCAATGTACTATTAGTTCTTTAATACAGGGATGATATTTATAGTTTCAGTGTGATCAGCACTCTATGTCAATGGAGAATTGATTCATGGAAATCTCATATATTTAAATTGAATCCCTAGACACTAAGACTGTAATATCTAATGAGATGTTTTCTTATTCGGCCAGTTACAGAGAGAGTGCATTGATAGAGATATTTTTTTTTAATGTCAATAAGAAAATGAGCTCACCAAGATTGTTCATGTTTAATAGAGTACAAATCACTACCAAGACTAAGCTCTTGTGCTACTGGTAGCAGCTATGACCCTCCCTTGAACTTCTACCCCCAAATTCCATTGGAAATATGTTTGCTGGTTAATTTGTCAGTATTGTCCTCAAACAAAAGAGCCCCCTTTTATTGACAGGTGCAGACAAAGCTTAGGAATGCTATACAAAAAAGACTCAATAAAGAAAGAGAGATGGCCTTGCTGAGAAGGTGGTTCTTCCTGATTTTCTGTAATAGACTTCATTTTGCCATGAAATTAAATTTATAGTCTATCTGCTAGAGACTGGGACTCCAGCGAAGCTTCACTATTCCCTGCTTTAACATTAAAGCAGACATTTTCATGGGGAGACCATTTCAAGCCAAATAACTGGTTATGTGAGCCGTTTACAGAAAGCTTTTATTTAAAAAGAAAATGGATAGACACTACCATTTCCAGAAACCTCTAGTATACATTTTGTTGTCCCTGGAGAATATGCCTAAAAAGACAGAGGTAACATTAAACAATGGAAAGCTCTTTGGCCTACTACAAAACCTCTTGTTTATTATTTTGACTCACAATGTAGCATTTATCAGGTGGTAAGCTGCAAATAAATAGCAAAATTCTATTCTAATAGTGTATAGTCTCATCACAATAAAAATCCTGCCTATGGCTTCTGTTCTGAAAGGCAGATTGCATCAGGTGGTGCAGAGCGTCAGGCAGAGTCATGGAGGAATCTATATCAAGAACCACAACATAAGGCAAGAGAAAAACGTCCTAACCTATACCACAGTATAGAGCGTACAGAGTAACTTACAATGTTTGAAGACTTATGTGAACGTCAGCCTTCACTTACATAATCAATTCACAGTTTAAAATAAATAGAACACTGAAAACTCAGATAGTTAAACTGAGAGGAATCAGGGTGATTGGTTTCATTTACAGTTTACATATGATCATAACAATAAGCAGATTCGTGCCTTGAAATAAAAAAAGGATGGATTTATCAGAAATGAGTAGTAAAGGTGTTCAAAACCGAGTTATTCCTGAGTGAATAAAATGGGTTAATGGCTCAGAATGCTTTCTGCACAAGCACAAGACCTGGTTTCAAATCTCCAGAGCTTATGTAAAAACCAAGTACCATGTGTTCACCCGCAACTCCAGCCATACTGAGGAGTAGAGGGAGCAGGGCTGTTGAGATTTTCTAAACATCAGCAGTTCAGCTTCAGTTCCATCTAAACTGAATCAGGCACAGGATATCCAATTTCCTCTTGTCCTCCTCTGGTCTACATACACACACACACACACACACATGCATGTACACGTATGTATAACACCCCAAACATAAACAAATGCAAACGATTTATTATTGGCATTCCTACTCAAAATCATGTGCTTCAGTTTCTCATTGATAAATGACAAAGCCGTGATGCAAATGTGTTACTTACTCTTCAAGCCTGGACCACAAACCAAGTGTTTGGGACCCAAACTCAAGCTCTGTCATCTTTGCAGAAAGAAGCACGGTTTTTGAAATAGACCAAGAATTATTATATGTAAGTTTTCCTAGAGCTTAAACTTTTAACCATTATGAATTCCTTATTTTGTTTGTGAAGCAAATTGCCTTCAGACACGAAAGCCATATGTTGAGGTTCTGATTTCCAAGCATTTGATACGTTACAACTGAAAAACCTTAGAACGGAGACATCCCAACAGCACTAAGGCGAGGTGTACCGTGCCTCCAAGCAAGACATAGTTAACAGGAGATGAACAAAAACATCTACAACTAACTGTTTTTGTAAGATTAATCAAAGAGGGTCCCTACAAGAAGAAGAAACCCTGGAGGGTTTTGAAATGTATAGCCAACAGCATGGTGACACACTGTGAGTGGTGGAGACCTGTCCAGCTCACCTGGAAGGCAGACATAATGAACGCACCTGTTCATCTGAGAGGCAGCTTTGAACCAAATTTTTACAGTGACACATGGGTGTGGGAGTTGGATGGTACCTGAGTGTGATTTGGGTGTATTGACACATTTTAAATGTGAGAAAATCAGTCCTGAAGAGGGAACGTGTCATTCTAGAATTCATAGTTCACTATTTACCACATTCTTTTTATATTTAGCAAGTTCAAGCATAGGTATCCCTTATAATGAAAAAATGTAGGAAATTGGTTTTAACAAACATTTAACATGGGAAGGAGTATTTAACTATGAAGGGCCAATGCAAGTTCTGTTCCATGTGTTCCAAATTGTCACACTTCAACCTTGTTTCCTCCATCCCTAAAGTAGGGACAACATTTTAGTTTCATGTCAAGAATGAAATTATAGGCTGTAACTTCTGGTATCCTTAAAGCATAAATTGATATGTGAACATGCCTTGTCCACACAGAATTTGTTTTGTGAGTTCCATTCAAATTCATATCTAATGCTATTTATGTCAAGGGTGGAACACCAGGCATGGACCGTGGCTCTGGGAACACTGATTAAGCATAGCTGCATGCATGATTTTTGTAGAATGAGGTATATATTTCAGGAATTTGCAGATTCTTACAGAAACCCAGTATCACTTAATCATCTGGAGTTGATTCACAGAAAAAAAGCACACAGTATGTATATACACATAAACACCAGACTTCACATGACACCAAAGTGTTGTCAAAACCCCACCAGTTTAGAGCATTACACAATGAAAAATTCTCTTTGAAAAGAGAATCAAGCCACCTGAATAGCAGAAGCCCTTCTATGTTGTTCTTGCTTTTTAATTTATAAGAAATGACACTCTAAACATTAAATAGCTCATATACAGCAGATATGAAGTTTGACATTCATGTGGGTTATGAACAGTTGGAACTGGGGCTATCCCAAAAGTGGTTGCCTGTACATGGATATGTTCTACGAGCCTGGCTGCCTAATCTGAATCTCAGTAGGGGAGGAAGCATCTCGCCTCACAAAAACTCAAGGGAAGGTTGCAGAAGAGGGTACAGAAAGATTGTAAGGGTTACAGATCAGGGAGATTGCTGTGAGATTTTGTTTTTGAATAATGTCAAGAACATTTTGTTTTTTTTAAAGACATTTGCCTGGGGTTTCTCCTTAGCTGGGGGCTCCCTATGGAGGAGAGGCTGGATGGATAGTGAGACTCAGCAATCTGTCTGTCTCTCCAGCATTGGGATTGTAAGCATGCCATCATATTCAAGTTCTTTAAATATGAGTTCTAAAGATCAAACTCACCTCTCTAGTCTCCATGCTTGAGTATTAAGTACTTTTCACCACAGAGCTATCTCCGCATTTCTGGAAACACTTTTAAAATTCAAAATTACTAAGATGAGGTAATATACTAATTAATATTAACATGAGTCAAAATTGAAAATGTTTATATTAAATAAACTAATACAACTACTAACTTATTTCTGGGAGCTAATAAATCCTAGTAGTCTTTGAAAATCGAATTTATTCATATGAATATATATTTTTACATTTTCATGGACATTTCAGGACAGATTAAACCTGTGTTATGTACAAATCTACCTTGAAGCTTAATTCTAATTACTGTTATATTTTCTGTAAACAAGCACACTAGAAAAGTCACCTTGTATCAGAATTTACATTGTAAGATGTCATCAACTTTTAGTAGAAGAGACTCTTATTCTGATGATGAAGGGCCTGCAAGGAAATCAATGAAGATTACAAAACTTCCAATCATATAATGGTATTGCAAGCCACTCAGGCATCACGTCCTCCTCTACATTGGTTATTTGTTTACAGAAGTGCATTGTGAGATTTTTCTAGAAAGATTGTGTTTTGTTTCCTTTTGTGTTCCCATCTATGAATACATTACCAAATACATGGTTAAAATTCAGAGAATTTTATGAGATAGAAGTGAATTAATTTTAAGATTAGTTCGAATGATGGATGTTTTCAGTTAAGACAGGAGAGGGGCATTATAAAATATTTATTATAAAAATAGAAACACGACAAATACTATATAAGTCAGTGATTAGAGAACCAAGATAGAGAAGGCAAGAAATTCTGGTATGGGTGTAAAGAGTGCAATAAAATTCATTGTAACATATACAGCCCTGAACTTCCAACACTTTATAAAATGCAATTTGTTGACTGTAGTATTTTCATCTGATTACACTAGTATATTTTTTATTTTATTTTTTCCTTTTTTATTAGATACTTTTTATTTACATGTCATATGATATCTCCTTTTCCAGTTTCATCTCCAAAAAAAAAAGGAAGAAAAAAGAAAAGAAAATAAAAAACAAAAACAAAACAAGACAAAAACCATGTTCCCCATCCCCTCCACCTGCTCACCAACCGACCCTTTCCTGCTTCCTGGCCTTGGCATTCCCCTACACTCAGGCATAGAACCTTCACAGGGCCTAGGACCTCTCTTCCCATTGATGAACAACTAGGCCATCCTCTCCTACATATGCTGCTGGAGCCATTAGTCCTACCATGTGTACTCTTGGGTTGGTGGTTTAGTCCTTAGGAGCTCTGAGGGTACTAGTTAGTTCATATTGTTGTTCATCCTAAGGGGTTACAAACCCTTCAGCTCCTTGGATCCTTTCTCTAGCTCCTTCATTGAGGACCCTGTACTCAGTTCAATGGATGGCTGTGAGCCTCTACTTCTGTATTAGTCAGGCACTATCAGAGCCTCTCAGGAGACAGCTATATCAGGTTCCTGTCAAGCAAAATTTGCTGACATCAATAATAATGTCTGGGTTTGGTGATTGAATTTGAGAAGGATTCCCAGTGGAGCAGTCTCTGGATTGTCTTTTCTTCAGTCTCTGCTCCATACTTTGTCTCTACAACTCCTTCCATGGGTATTTTGTTCCCCCTTTTAAGAAGAAACAAAGTATCCACACTTTGGCCTTCCTTCTTCTTGAGCTTCTTGTGGTTTGTGAATTGTATTTCCTGTATTCCAATCTTCTAGGATAATATCCTCTTATCAGTGAGTGCATACCATGTGCGTTCTTTTGTGATTGGGTTACCTCACTCAAGATGATATTCCCCATATCCATCCATTTCCCCAAGAATTTCATAAATTCATTGTTTTTAATAGCTGAGTAGTACTCCATTGTGTAGATGTACCACAATTTCTGTATCCATTCCTCTGTTGAGGGACATCTGGGTTGTTTCCAGTTTCTGGCTATTATAAATAAGGCTGCTATGAACATGATGGAGCATGTGTCCTTATTACATGTTGGAACATCTTCTGGGTATATGCCCACGAGTGATATAGCTGGGTCCTCTGGTAGTATTATGCCCAATTTCCAGAGGAACCTCCAAATTGATTTCCAGAG
This sequence comes from Mastomys coucha, assembly GCF_008632895.1. Taxonomy (NCBI): domain Eukaryota; kingdom Metazoa; phylum Chordata; class Mammalia; order Rodentia; family Muridae; genus Mastomys; species Mastomys coucha. Next base: position 11,728,547 of record NW_022196899.1, read on the forward strand.
TGGTTGTACCAGGTTGCAATCCCACCAGCAATGAAGGAGTGTTCCTCTTTCTCCACAACCTCACCAGCATCTGCTGTCACCTGAGATTTTTATCCTAGCCATTCTGACTGGTGTGGAGTGGAATCTCTGAGTTGTTTTGATTTACATTACCCTGATGACTAAGGATGTTGAACACTTCTTTAGGTGCTTCTCAGCTATTTGGTATTCCTCAGTTCAGAAATCTTTGTTTATCTCTGTACCCCATTTTTTAATTGGGTTATTTGGTCCTCTAGAGCCTAATTTCTCAAGTTCTTTGTATATATTGAATATTAGCCCTCTATCATATATAAGATTGGTAAAGATTTTTCCTAATTTGTTGGTTGCCATTTTGTCCTATTGACAGTGTATTTTGCCTTACAGAAACTTTGTAATTTTGTGAGCTCCCATCTGTCAATTCTTGATTATAGAGCATAAGCTATTGGTGTTCTGTTCTGAAATTTTCCCCTGTGCCCATGTGCTCGAGGTTCTTCCTCACTTTCTTTTCTATTAGTTTCAGTGTATCTGGTTTTTATGGAGGTTCCTGATCTGTTTGGACATGAGCTTTGTACAAGGAGATAGGAACCGATTGATTTGCATTCTTGTACATGCTAACCTCCAGTTGAGCCAGCACCATTTGTTTGAAAATGCTGTCTTTTTTCCACTAGATTGTCTTAGCTCCTTTGTTAAACATGAAGTGACCATTCATGTGTGAGTTCATTTCTGGGTCTTCAATTATATTCAACTGATTCACCTGCCTGTCACTGTACCAATACCATGCAGTTTTTCATAATTCCTCTGTAGTACAGCTTAAGGTCTGGGATGGTGATTCCACCAGAGGTTCCTTTATTGTTGAGAATAGTTTTGCCTATCCTGGGTTTTTTGTTATTCTAGATGAATTTGCAAATTGTTCTTTCTAAGTATGTGAAGAATTGAGTTGGAAATTTGATGGGGATTGCATTGAATCTGTAATTGCTTTCAGCAAGATGGCCATTTTTACTATATTAATCCTGCCAATCCACGAGCATGGGAGATCTTTCCATCTTCTGAGATCTTCTTCAATTTCCTTCTTCAGAGACTTGAAGTTCTTATCAAACAGATCTTTTACTTGCTTAGAGTCACACCAAGATATTTTATATTATTTGTAATTATTGTGAATGGTGTTGTATCCCTAATTTCTTTCACAGCCTGTTCATCCTTTGTGTAGAGGAACCCACTGATTTGCTTGAGTTAATTTTATATCCAGCTACTTTGCTGAAGTTGTTTACCAGGTTTGGGAGCTCTCTTGTGGAATTTTTGGGATCACTTAAGTATACTATCACATCATCAGCAAATACTGATAATTTGACTTCTTCCTTTGCAATTTGTAATCCTTTGATCTCCTTTTGTTGTCTAATTGCTCTGACTAGGACTTCAAGTACAATATTGAATAGGTAGGGAGAGAGTGGTCAGTCTTGTCTAGTCCCTGATTTTAGTGGGATTGCTTCAAATTTCTCTCCATTTAGTTTGATGTTGGCTACTGGTTTGCTGTATATTGCTTTTACTATGTTTAAGTATGGGCCTTGAATTCCTGATCTTTCCAAGACTTTTATCATGAAGGGATGTTGGATTTTGTCAAATGCTTTTTCAGCATCTAATGAGATGATCATATGGTTTTTTTTTCTTTGAGTTTGTTTATATAGTGAATAATGCTGTTGGATTTCTGAATATTGAACCATCCCTGCATTCCTGGGACGAAGCCTACTTGATCATGATGGATGATCATTTTAATGTGTTCTTGGATTCAGTTTGCAAGAATTTTATTGTGAATTTTTGCATTGATATTCATAAGGGAAATTGATCTGAAATTTTCTTCCTTTATTAGGGAGTTCTGGTTTAAGTATAAGAGTAATTGTGGCTTAATAGAACAAATTTGGTAGAGTGCATTCTGTTTCTATTTTATAGAATAGTTTGAGGAATATTGGCATTAGGTTTTCTTTGAAGGTCTGATAAAACTGCACTAAACCCATCTGGTCCTGGGCTTATTTTGGTTGGGAGACTATTAATGATTGTTTCTATTTCATTAGAGGATATGGTACTGTTACATGGTTTATCTGATCTTGATTTAACTTTGGTACCTAGTATCTGTCTAGAAAATTGTCCATTTCATCCAGGTTTTCCAGTTTTGTTGATTATAGTCTTTTGTAGTAGGATCTCATGATTATTTGGATTTCCTCAGTGTCCATTGTTATGTCTCCATTTTCATTTCTTATCTTGTTAATGAGGATACTGTCTCTGTACCCTCTAGTTAGGCTGTCTAAGGGTTTATCTACCTTGTTGATTTCCTCAAAGAACCAGCTCCTGGTTTGGTTGATTCTTGGTATAGTTCTTTTTGTTTCCATTTGGTTGATTTCAGCCCTGAATTTGATTATTTCCTGCCTTCAAGTACTCTTGGGTGAATTAGCTTCTTTTTGTTCTAGAGCTTTCAGATGTGCTGTCAATTTGCTGGTGTATGCTCTCTCCACTTTCTTTTTGGAGGCACTTAAAGCTATGAGTTTTCCTCTTAGGACTGCTTTCATTGTGTCCCATGAGTTTGGGTATGTTGTGGCTTCATTTTCATTAAACTCTAGAAAGTCTTTAATTTCTTTCTTTATTTCTTCCTTGACCAAGTTATCATTGAGTAGAATGTTGTTAAGCTTCCACGTGTGTGTGGGCATACTATTGTTTACATTGTTATTGATGAGCAGCCTTAGTCCATGGTGATCTGATAGAATGCAAAGAATTATTTCAATCTTTTTGTATCTGGTGATTCCTGATATCTGGTGACTGATTGTACAGTCAATTTTGGAGAAAGTACCATGAGGGGCTGAGAAGAAGGGATATCCTTTTGTTTTAGGATAAACAGTTCTATTGATATCTGTTAAATCCATCTGTTTCATAACTTCTGTTAGTCTCACTGTGTGTTTTTTTGGTTTCTGTTTCCATGATCTGTCCATTGCAGAATGGTGTGTTGAAATCTCCCACTATTATTGTATGCAGTGCAATGTGTGCTTTGAGCTTTAGTAAAGTTTCTTTTATGAATGTAAATGCCCTTACATTTGGTGCACAGAGGTTCAGAAGTGAGAGTTCATCTTGGTAGATCATACCTTTGATGGGTATGAAGTGCCCACCTTATCTTTGGTCTCTTTGATACCTATTATCCTTAGTTTTGGATTTCTCATCATGTTCTGGATTTCCTAGATATTTTGGGTTAGGAGCTTTTTGAATTTTGTGTTTTCTTAGACTGTTGTGTCAATGTTTTCTATGGTATCTTCTGCACCTGAGATTCTCTCTTCTATCTCTTGTATTCTGTTGGTGATGCTTGCATCCATGGTTCCTTACTTCTTTCCTAGGATTTCTATCTCCAGAGTTGTCTCTGTGATTTCTTAACTGTTTGTACTTCCTTTTTTAGGTCCTGGATGTTTTTTTTTCAATTCCCTCACCTGTTTTGTTGTGCTTTCCTGTAATTCTTTAAGGGATTTTTGTGTTTCCTCTTTAAGGGCTTCTACTTTTTTACTCATGTTCTCCTGTAATTCTTTAAGGGATTTTTGTGCTTCTTCTTTAAGGGGTTGTACCTCTTTACCTGTGTTCTCCTGTATTTCTTTAAGAGAGTTATTCATGCCCTTCTTAAATTCTTCTAGCACCATCATGACATATTATTTTAGATCCAAATCTTGCTTTTCCGGTGTTTTGAGATAGCCATGACTTGCTGTGGTGGGAATACTAGGTACTTGTATGAAGCCAAGTAGTCTTGGTTTCTGTTGATAAGATTCTTGTGTTTGCCTTTCACCATTTGTTGATATTAGATGTTCTTGCTGTCTCTGGCTGGAGCTTATTCCTCCTGTGGGTCTGTAAGCCTGTATCAGCACTTCTGGGAGATCGGCTCTCCTCTAGTAAGATTGGTGCACACAGGACTGTGGATCAGCCATCCCTCCTGAGCCTTTGGGTCAGAGCACTCCCTGAAGTCAGGCTCTCTGCTTGTGGGAAAGGTACAGAGAGGGCTGTAGATCTGTTGTCCCTCCTGAGTCCCTGGGTTGGAGCACTCCCTGGAGGCAAGCTCTCTACTTGAGGAAAAGGGGTAGAGAGGATTGTGGATCTGCAGTCCCTCCTAGATGTAGACAGAGGTCGAAAGGATCCTGTCCCAGCTGCCCTGCCAGTTCTGAGGCCTGTGCCTCTTGGCTGGTCCCACCTTTATAATAGTATGTTCTTTATATTAGTACATTTATATTAGTATATTAGTATATTCTAAGTATTCATATATTATACTTTATATATTCTCAAGTTGAAATTTGGTATAAACTGGTTTTTAATATGATCTCTAAAATAAGGGCAAGGACTGGGAGGATGGCTCAGTTGCTAAAATTCATGCTTTGAAACTATGTTAACCTGACTTGATCTCCAGAATACAAGTCAAGCATGGTGATGCACCGTTATAATGCAAGTTCTGTGAAAAATGGGATAGATGGGTCTGTGAGGCTCACTTGATAGTCAGCCAGTAAGCTCCAAGCCCAATGAGAGTACTTGTCTCAAAATAAGGTGAATAGCATTCTCAATTAATGATTCCTGAAGTTGTATATTGATCTACACACACACACACACACACACACACACACACACATTTTCAGTAATTGTACCACTAGAAACAAAACCAAAATTCTTTCTTGTTTGAAATGTGTTTTAAGATTTTAGAAATTGAACTAGTGGACTAGTAGAAAATAATAATCAAGAGTGAATGCAAATGTCCAGAAGGCATAGTCAGGTTTATAAAAGAAGTGAGTGTATTTGAATATTGACTTTTAGAATTCATAGAATATTCATGGTCAGAAGATAAATAACAAGACCTAGCCAAGAACAGATTCTCACAGAAGCACTAAGAGATGCTCCATGAATATGGACTCAGCTATCACAGCTTCAGGGTAGAGGTCATCTAGATGCATTCGCTATACTCACCCACCAGGAAACCACACACCTTAACACTTGTAACAACTCATCAATAGTAAAAGAACAATTTATCCCAATATGAACTTTGGTGGTAGCATAGCCCACCAACCTGAACATGGTTCCAAGCTGTGGTACCAGCCACTCACATCCACATAGCTTTCAGTGGTCATGGACATAATCATAGCCTCCAGCTGCACGATGATCTCAGACTCTAACATAAGACATGTGGAAGTCCATGACCCATGTTCCTGTTGACTGTAAAGGGCAGGGATGACTGCAGACTCACATTTGAGAAAGAGAATCATAGAAGGAGTCTAGGACAATCTCACCCCCACCCCATGCCATGAAAAAACAAAGCAAAACAAACAAAAAACCACCACCAACAACAAAAGCAAACAAACACAAAACCCAACATTCTAGACAGAAATCCATTAAAGCGAACATTTTAAAAACTGTGATAAGAATGCAGAAGCATAATTATCCACAATTGATGGCTTCTAGCAAAGGTGCAAGTGGGGAGGGACTCCATTCTCTTTAAGGGACTGTCTACTGAGATTTTGACCATGCTTTATTGAGTATGTGGGCAATGGAAATTGGACTTGTGATTCTTTGTTTCTTTGTTTCTCCTTCCTCTTCTTCTTCTTCTTCTTCTTCTTCTTCTTCTTCTTCTTCTTCTTCTTCTTCTTCTTCTTCTTCTTCTTCTTCTCCTTCTCCTTCTCCTTCTCCTTCTCCTTCTCCTTCTCCTCTTCTTCCTCTTCCTCCTCCTCCTTCTCCGCCTCCTTCTTCTTTCTTCTTCATTTTCTTTTTTTTTTGTTTTTGTTTTTTTGAGACAGGGTTTCTCTGTATAGCCCTGGCTGTCCTGGAACTCACTCTGTAGTCAAGGCTGGCCTCCAACTCAGAAATCTGTCTGCCTCTGCCTCCCAAGTGCTGGGATTAAAGGCATGTGCCACCACTGCACTGCCTAGAGTTTTTTTTTTATTATTATTATTCATTTTTTTTGAATGGGAGATAAGTGTTAGACAGCCAGACCTGAGAGGACTGAGAAATTATTCATGGTCACAGCTAGTCAATTCTCAACAAAGAGAAAGTTAAAATGAATGGTCTCCAATTAAATTAAATGTAAGCCTGGACTGATATCACCCATGAATATCTAAAAGAGAAAAATTAAATTTTCTTTGTGGAAACTAAACTACTTTCTGGAGATTCTCATCAAGACTCAAGGTATATGTGCATTCTTTAAAAAAAACTGCAGTGACAAAATTTTTTGAAATGATTTTTAAAGATAAGAATAGCAGAAATAAATTATTAAACATAATTATAATTATATTATATGTACTTGAGATTTTGATCCTATCAGATATTAAAATGACAAGAATTAGGAAAGTTTACATTGAAACTAGAAAGTCAATAAATAACAAATTAAACACAGGCAGGGAGGAAATTATGGATTAAATTATAAAGCAGATAATAGTATATAGACTTTATCAATAGAAGTGATGAGATAAAGATTATAAAGGGAGGTCATGAACCTGGGTGGAAAGAGAATTTTAAATGCATGTTCCATAAGATTTAGAAAGACCTAGTAAAGGAATGAGAAATAAGAGATATTGGACAGAATAATAGCAAAAGGTCAAAGCTGGAAAAATTCTGACCTCTAGACTCAGGAAGCTCAACAAACCCCAAATAGCAATATGAAAAGATGGAAATAAATGTAAAAGAAATAAAAGAATCTAAAAATAAAGAAGTATACCAAACATCTTAGGTAAAAGAAACAGACACTAAGACCAAGTGGTTGAAATTTGGATACATGTATTTTTGACATATTTAAAACACTAGCCTATAAATAAAAATATATTGGTAAAACAATTACTTCTCAAATAAAACCAGTAAGGCTATATTAGCAACAAAGAAGTAGAGCTGAAAGCAAAAACTGGGATCAGAGATTACTGTGCCACCAAAATGAGGTCAAACTTTTATTTCCACAAGATATAATTAAATTGTCTATCTCCATACTGAAGTATCTGAAAAAAAAAACACAAATGAAAAGTATTTCAATTTCCATGAGAAACTAATAGACATATGTTGCAGAAATAGTATTCTAATCAGGAAAAAGAAGGGCAGATAATAACAGGAAAGAAAAAGGAAAAGAAAACGATTACACATACTGTGCCAAAGAGACAAAAATGATAGATGAAAAAGAAATAAGTGTTTCAGTTACAAAGGAATTGAAGGGAAATACGTGACAAAGAGAGCACATGGCAGAGCACAAAGGAAAACAGAGCAATACGCTGGGCGGTGGTGGCCATGCCTTTAATCCCAGCACTTGGGAGGCAGAGGCAGGCAGATTTCTGAGTTTGAGGCCAGCGTGGTCTACAGAGTGAGTTCCAGGACAGCCAGGGCTACACAGAGAAACCTTGTCTCGAAAAACCAAAAAAAAAAAAAACAAAGAAAAGAAAAGAAAAGAAAAAGAAAAAAGAAAACAGAGCAATACATTCACACTTGAAACAGAAGTCAGTGCTTTATTCACTATAGAACTAAAAAAAAAAAAAGGTTCTGTTTGCAACACCAAACATTAACTAATAGATAATACAATGTTTGTCTTGAGTTTGTTGTTAGTCTGGCTTGTGTAACAAGACCTTACCCCTCAAAAACTTTCAAAAACTTTCAACAATTAAATAAGTCGGTCATATATTTAAATAATTTATTCTATGATTTTAATTCAAAAAACACAGTAAGAGATGACTTCGTGTGATAGACAACTGCCTTAATGTCACCAATATCCACCGACAGATTAGGAAAACAAATCAGGCAATCCCAATATTCAATGCATTATAGACTAAAAAGTAGATAAAAGAAAAAAGAGAAAAGACAGGTTACTGAAAAATTTGTGATGGGTAGTGCCCTGCTTCATATACCTTTAGATTTTATATTTCACATCATTCTCAGATTAATTCTATACATTATATGGGTTTACAGTTTTCAAGCAGAAAATCAGGAAGAATGCCATTATGAAATAGGAAGACAAATTCACTTTTTCAAATATTCAAATTCTAAGATCTACAAAAGGAAATGCACAAAAATGTGATAGCATAAAACACAAAACAAAGACAAAACAAATAAACAAATAAAAATAGAAAAAAACATAATACAGCAAGCCTTCGACATGCCAAGAGAAAAAATGTAGTAAAGAAACAAATATAAAACCCAGAATACACCTGTAGAGCAATTTTTATTCAGCAATATGGTTGCTCTGGCAAGGGATCCCACCCAAAGACCTAGACCTATATGATCCATCTGGATTCCAGATGCATCACACACCTTTAATCCCTCTGGCTGGAATATAGACATGCCCTTAGTATATACATTTAAGGTACAATTAGTTTTTAGAAGGAAGCAGCCATGGTTGAAAATGATGTCTAATTGAGGAGCAGACAAAGTGATGAATTAGAGATAGATTTGACAGAATGAATCAGAGACAGGATATGACTAATTGTCATGAGAACAGCACAGGAAAGAAAAGCTATTTAAGAGCAATGCAGGGAAAGATAAGTGAGTCTGTTGGGAGCCAGTTGAGTGAATGAAATCCAATTGAGTTCAGGCAATGCAGTGGAGTTCAGTTAAATTTGGTTCATGCAGCTCAGTTCAGTTCAGCAGAGGCAATTGAAACCAGAGAAAAAGAAGGAATAAGAAAATTAGGACAAATTGACAGAGTTAGCTTGAGGTCAAGCAGAGCAATTCAGTGAGAACCTAAGAAAATCCAGATTAAATCTGTCAGCTTGGAGAGGATTTTGAGCCAGAAGAGTTGAATTGAACCAGCAAGCGAGAGTTCAGAAAGAACTAGAAACCGTGAACTTATTCAGCAGTAAGACTCCAAGACAATTACATTTAGTAAATAAAAATTATTTTGTCACACGACTTTATAGCATATGATGCAGTTCATTTAGTACTGTATACATTTCCTCATTAACTTAGAATCAGACCTCAAGCAACAGTACCTACTTGTAAAGACTAGATGAACACATTGCAAACTATAAAAATATTCACAAGCCAAAAGAAACATGAGATAGTGGCATCATTACAGAAAAGACGGGTAGAAGAACCTCAAAGAAAGGACAGAATCTCATTTCTGACCATGAACCTACAAGGAAACAATATTGAGGAGTCACCTATCCTTCCACATTTACTCATCACTATCCACAAAAGACGAATGTAAAAACAGACAGCATCAGTCAATGAACTAGTAGATAAATACAACACATTATGTATGTCCAGTGGAACAGTTATTCACCCAAAATTAAAAAGATAAAAATCTTTGTACTTTTTTATACCAGAATGAACCTGGAAGTTATTAATTACACAAGGACAATAAGCTAAACACCAAAGGACAACCACCTCATGATCTCATTCACAGTGAATCTAAAAGGCTTGAAGTATTGAGTGCAGGCAAGTTGGCGTAGCCATTTCACAGTATATAAACATTTCCATTAGGCTTTTACTCTCTTCTGTTAGTCAGTGTTAGCAATAAAACCTAGGCACTAGAAATAACAGGTATAGCTTTGTCACTGAAATAGAGAAATAGCCCTTGGTTTTAAAGTTAGTCATTTCACAGTGTAGCTCAGGTGGGTCTGGAACTCTCAATTCTCCTGGCTCCATTTCCCTGAGACCACAGGATTTTATGTCACAATATAATAGACCCCACCCTACCCAAAAGAGATATAGGCAGATAATGATTGCTGGTTGAGCGAGAGTCATGTACACGAGTGGTATAGCCCCAACTAATGCCATACTATTCAAATCGACGGGTTATAAAAAGAATACATGAATGAAGGAGGGGGAACTGTTGGAGAGAAAACAGGCTCAGAGGGAGCAGAAGGTAGATAAGAGAAAAATGGAGGTGAAATGATTAAAGTGCATTATAAGCATGTAGGAACTTGATAAAGAGCAAATTCAAACCTTCCAATTCACTTTGGCTCACAAAAGGTGACCTCTACTGTTATTGAATGGTGTCCAATCTTTTATACACAATAAAACAATCTTTTTCAGTGCAGAATTTTGTGCCAAAGACCTTTTGTTGCAAAAGGCACAAAGGTTAATATACATTTGTGCTGAGTAGTTTTAGTCAACTGACACAAGGTAGGGATCTGGAAAGAGGGACTTTCAGTTGCAAAAATGGCTATGTAAGATTGCAGAGTCATATCTTGGAAAGTTTTCTTTTCTTTTCTTTTCTTTTCTTTTCTTTTTTCTTTTTGAGACAGGGTTCGAACATTTTCTTGATTAGTAATTGATGTGGAAAAGTCCAGCCCATTGTGGTTGGTGCCACCTCTAGGCAGGCAGTTCTAGGGTATATAAGAAAGATGGCTGAAGAAGCCATTAAGGAGCATTTCTGCATGGTCTCTACTTCAGCTCCTGAAACCATGTCACTGCCTTGACTTCCTTTGAAGATGGACAGTGATGTGGAAATATAAGTTGAAATTAGCATGTGCCTCTCCAACTTGTTTGATCATGGTGTTTTAGAAAACCGAACTATGACAATATTTATGATTTTTTTTTTTGAGACAGGGTCTGACTATATAGCTCTGGCTGTCCAAGACCTCACTATGTACACCAGACTGGTGTCAAACTCACAGACTCACCTTCCTCTGCCTCTCTGGGATTAAAGTACTGGGATTAAAGGTATGTGCCACTAACCCTGCAAAAATAAGATAATATTTAAATGTGAATTTATTTAATCATCCAAGTGTTGCTGGTTATATTGCAGAAACATACTGTAAATATTGGTTCTCTAATTTGAAAGAATATGAAACAAGCAGTCAAACTAGAAGATACAAAATCTAAGGTGACAAAGCCCACAGCAAAGATACTGTGGTATGAAAGTATTTCTTAGGGGAGAGGCATTCTATGTCCCCCTTGTTCTCAAGAAAAGAAAAACCTACTAGGCATTTGAATATCCACTCTAGACTGTTTTTGCTCCAGAAAGAGACATAGAGAACTGTTATTTTTACTAACTTGCTGCAAGCCTAAGCTGGGCAGGTTCTGGGCTATTCTAATCCTCTAAGGCTGCCTATTTCCCCAAACAAATGCCCTGTTACTTGTCAATCTGATCTTGCCTTGGCTCGTGCTGGTCCATGTGTATCCTCATAGATCCTCCTTCAGCAATCTGCTCACGGTGACTCCTCAAGGTCTCTCCACACCTTCATCTCCTAGGATCCTCTCTCTGATCTCTCTCTCTCTCTCTCTCTGGGATCTCTGACTCTATTCCAAAGTCCCGTCTTCTAGTCTTCTGACCAGCTAATTGGTTGATCAGTTCTTTCTATTAACCAATCAGAGATGATGGAAAACAATTTGTACAAAATATTGAGAACAGAGAGGCTTGGCCATGCCATTGGCCAGACTGAATCTAGAAAATCAGCATCTGAATACACAGTGTGTAAAACCTTCCCCCACAGGATGGATCTTGTCAAGATAAGTGGAAAATATGTTTCATAAGCACTTTATTTTTAAAGATTCATTCACAAACCAGGGCCCAGAAATTCCCCAATTTCCTGTTATGTCTCCTTCCCTGGCGTAGATGTCTGGCTATAGGGAAGTGCTGAAGAAAAGTCCTGACACTGTGCAAGTGCTCATGGGTGAGTAGATGTTGAATGAATGAAGGAGGCGATTATTGATGAGGGGAATGACTGAACAAACACCTCACTCAATCGTGGCCTTTATTAAAGATCCTTTTACTTATTTTAAGCCATGATTACATTCAGTCTCTCAGAGTAACTAGATCTTCTCCCTTCCTTCACTTTGGAGCATCTTTCCTAATTTGTTATTCAAAGCTTCTCAGTGTTGAAAAGTGCAGAGAACTTAAAAAATGTTAAGTATGCACTCAGATGGCATAGTCATGGACACAACTCTAAAGTTAAGTATCCACTCAGATGGAATAGTCATGGACACAACTCTAAA
>NW_022196899.1:11740481-11742432 GCF_008632895.1 Mastomys coucha
AAGTTAAGTATCCACTCAGATGGAATAGTCATGGACACAACTCTAAAGTTAAGTATCCACTCAGATGGCATAGTCATGGACACAACTCTAAAGTTAAGTATCCACTCAGATGGAATAGTCATGCACACAACTCTAAAGTTAAGTATCCACTCAGATGGCATAGTCATGGACACAACTCTTGTCTTTTACAAATAAACTAATTTATAATATTTAAATTATATCTAAAGTAAATCTCCCCTTTTTTTCTTGCTTGACATGATCTTGCTTGAGGACTTGTTTCCAGTGATTCTACTTTCCATGTCAAGTGCATTCTAAGTTCCTCATTAGAGCAACATACTAGTGTATCTGGACGTGGAACACATAATATCTAGCTCGCTTTTTTTTTTTTAAATTACTCTTAGTTCATTTGAATGGTCCTCTAAAGTACATGCTCTTTTTCAAGATCTAAAAGGAAAAGGAAAAAATATAACATCTTCACTAAGAATAAACAGATGAGGGCTGTCATATAGCTCTGTGAGGAAAGTGCTAAACATGAGGACCTGAGTTCAGAACCCCAGCATCCACACAGAAGCCAACAGACACACATGCCTCTGCTCTGAGCACTGAGATGTAGACACAGATAGATCCTTCAGGCTTCTGGCCCATGGTTCTAGCCAAAACAGTGAGTGAATACTTCAGATTTGTTTAAATAAATGTATAGCAGTACAGACCCAAAATGTGGATATATAATTAACCTTCAGACTGTCTGAACCAGTGCTCAGTCATCATCAACATTCAGTGGTTTAATCCCCAGAGGAGAACAAAGTTCTTGTTGCTGTCATTCTCATTTGTGGCCCCAAAACACACAGAGAAGATGAGTTGCTTTTTTTTTCCAGCTTACTTTTCAATGCAGAATGCTGCCTATGAAATTTATTTTCACAGAATAGTAAACCAGCTGAAAATGCCTTCTGAATGATAATGTTTCGGCGTCTGGATTTAAGATCCTATTATTGCATATTGAAATGCAATTCAGATGTTCCACTGATCAGTTGAGACATTTTCTAAATTCTCTTGGCTGGCTGGTATGTCATCCAATAATTATTATAAGATTCCTAGGCATACTAAATAATTACCTGCAATATATAGGAGCTTTGTGTTTTCAAGTGTCATCTCTCGCTACATGTCTTTCTGTTTGACAAGATTTTTTTTCCAATTCATATCCTCAAATTACATTAATAAGTTTGTTCTCTCTCCTTGAGACAGATGATGTTACATATAAGAATTTCCTACATTTTCTGGAGCTAAACCAATAGTTGTCTGGACAAGAAGTTATAAGATATCTCTTACTTTTTTTACATACATAAATATGAGGTATTTTCCTCTACAAATTACATGAATTTTATCACTTTCTTTGTTTTAATTAACTTTTGGATCCAGTAGCCATTATTCCATACATCTACCTGGGAGTGTATAGGTTTTATGCCACCCTATGATATTGTCTTACCTGCTAATATACTCATAATGGTTAGATTTGAATAAGTTAGCATGAAGGAGCCTTACTCCCTGGGATAGATATTTCTGGTCCACAGAACCAACAATGTAGTGCATCTAAAAGACTTTCTGTCTAAATACTCTTCTTGTTACTTTTCAAGCATAGCATCCGAAAGATTTGTTTGTGCACTTTTCACTCAGATGTTTAAGGCTTTCGTTGGTCCCTTTATCCAGTTACATTCCCATTTTGTTACACATAGGATGCCCTCTCCAAAAGCTATAGAATGGCAGCATAAAGTGAAGCATCAGCAAAAATACAGTATGAAAATTTTTTGAAGATTTTCGATAACAAGAAACATTTTAAATTTTTTATTTCTGCTCTGGAAGATAACAAGAACCACATATTTGATTCAAAATATGATTGGAGGGTAAGAAAAGGCTTGTTTTATCTTGCCCGAGTAATAGATTTTTTTTTTTTTTT
>NW_022196899.1:11742442-11762322 GCF_008632895.1 Mastomys coucha
TTTTTTTTTTTTTGTCCTTTGCTGAATTCTCTGCGTGAATAAGAGAGTGGCAGCCATTTTTTCCCAGCTCAACATCAAAACGCCTTTCATCTGCTGTCTAAACGCAAACAAAGCAAACCTTCCACCAGGCCTTTCTTTCCAGATAAATTAAAACTCTCGTGTCCTGGGGCCTAAATCAAGCCTACAGGCCTTCCCTAGATAAATCCGCTCTCAACCCGAAATCTTCTCAACACACGTGCTCCTTGTAAGATAATTTTGCAGTAGCTAATCAATAATGCAACAGTAAATTGCATTTAAATAAACATTAGCAGCCCCTCTTAATGAGTAAAACCTCATCTGCAATTTGTCAAAGTCGGAAATACTGGACTCTTTGATATTCATTAGAATATTGGAAATTGGAGCTTTGACAGGTTTTATGTACATTGCAATTACCATCGTGTGTGCATGTATTTTTTAAAGACATGCTTTTATATATTCTGGGAAAATATAGAAGAACAAACAGCAAGTTTCTAGACTGAAATTCATATGTCTGAAACCACTCTGGTTAAAAATATGTGGAGATAATCCTGTTTTCCATTGCAAATTATGAGGCAACCAAGTTGTCTATACCTCATTTAAAATTTCTGATTTTAGACAAAGAAAAAGTAAAAATTGTTATTGTGAAGTGGCGAGAAGCCCCTGTGATTTGACACTGCGTACATCTTTATTCCTCTCTTCCACCAAAAAAGTCCTTATTATTAGAGGAATCCAGGCTTAAGAGCAGAAAATAATGAGAAGGCTTGACATTCAGAACTACTATCCAGAGCTTGTAAAAGTGATTTCTAAAATTATACATTTTAATATTGGTTAGGAATGCTCAGATATTAGGAATTTCTGGTTTATTAAGTATAGCCCTGTGATATGGATTTCTGTTATTCTAAAGAATGTTCACTGTAGGAAACTGAATCTAAATCACTATTGCTCAAAAAGTCCTTAACAAAAGACTGAAAAAAATTTACGACATATATATGTGAGACATACTGCATAAGAAACTAAGATTACAATCATTTCTTGTAATAGATGAGATAGCCTATGATTTAAACAAAAGATATTTGATATCATATTTAGTATCTTTAATGTGGCATTTTTCTAGACACCTAGATTAAGGTATAAACTTGCAAGCAAAATTAACCCTATTGTGAAAGCATCTATATAAATATGTTCTGTTTTATAGGAATTCTCGTTAGTACAGATGTAAAATGGAATAATATAATATAGTGACTTTTTAGAAGAAGGTAGCTATTTACTGGGAATGTAACTGGAAATATTTTTTTAGCTAATTTAGCTATTTACATCCCAAACACTGCCCTCCCTCCCTCTAGGTCCCCATGACATAGAATCCCTCCCTTCATCCCCTCTTCCCTTTTCCACTGAGCAGGGGAATCTATTCCCCAACAGAGTTGCCTTGTCTGGTCTCAGTGGGAGAGGATGTGCCTAACTCTACAGATACTTGATGCAACAGGCTGTGGGGATAGCTAGGGGCTCCCACCCTAATTTGCATTGTGTTTGTGTAATGCCATCTGTGTGATAAAAAGAACTGCTACATTTTGATAGGCTAAAAATATACATGCCAAAGGACAGCCAGTCAGGTAGGCTCCACCTGTCCACCAGACTAGAAAGCGCATACCTATTTCCTCTCCTATATTTCAAGTCACAAGTCACGTACCAAATGCCCGTTCAAATGTGTCATCAAGATAGTCTGACAATGGAAAGAATGCAAAAGTAATTCAGTGTGACCAGTTAGAACACTAGACAAAAATCCTTTGAAATCTCTACACTTTCACACAACCAATTATTAGCAAAGGCAGATCAAAATGGTATATTAAAAAATATAAGCATGAAAAAGTAGTGACTGTTCTAATTTTCTAGCCTTTCTAATTTCAAGAATAACAGTAGCAAGTTGCTCTGAAATACGCTATGGTGGTGTTAGATGTGGTGTGGCAGTCATCAAGAAGCACCCTTGTCGCAACCACCAAACACCTGGGCAACATCTCGTGACACTTTTCATACATAAAAGCTCATGAGGATGTAAGACAAAAAATAACCCATACAAACACAACCATACCACCCAATTATAAATTCAGGTCTTATGCCAGTTAGTGGTAACCATCTCAGATTGTAGAGAAAGAGAAAGGATGCTGTAACAGCACATCAAATAAATGTGAAGCTCCATCCCAAACTGTATTGACATATTTTTAAAAGGTTACAATGCCTCCATAAGAAGCAAAACAGGGGTGAGGGATGCATGATCTTTGATGACTGAGATTGAAAGACATTTCAAAGATTTGCATTTCTCTGCAAAGTAAACATTTAAGATTACTTATTAAATTATAAGTATTAAGTATACGGGAAGAAAACTGTAAAACTTAGGTGGCATTCAAGTAAGTCTTTATCCCTCTGGACTGGGTTTCTTAAATATGATGACAAGCGCACATGTAATTAAAAAAAAAAGCAAGTAGGTAAATTTTAATTCATTATGTTAAAAATACAAATATTTGGGCCAGTGAGATAATGAGTGTGAGTAAAATTCCCTGTACATGGCTGGCAGCTGGAGTATGATCCTGAAAGGGGAAAACTGACTTCTCAAGTTCTTCTTTGGCTTCTATCCTTGCATCATGGTAGGCAAACATCTATGCAGATTCACAGATTTATAATACACACACACAAGTGGTAAAATTTAAACAAATAAATAACCATAAAAATGAAACCATGAAGAAAATAAGAACATAACTAATAGAATACAAAAGGTATTTACAAATCATGCACCTGATAAATGACTCAAAACAGCCTGGAGTTGAATTCTTCTAATGTATAAAAAGTCAAAAGTTTAATCCCCTGCACTACAAAATGGAGAGGCCATTCACAG
Organism: Mastomys coucha; assembly: GCF_008632895.1. Classification (NCBI taxonomy): domain Eukaryota; kingdom Metazoa; phylum Chordata; class Mammalia; order Rodentia; family Muridae; genus Mastomys; species Mastomys coucha. The sequence continues at coordinate 11,745,348 of NW_022196899.1, forward strand.
TGAGAATGTACAAAGAAAACCTACAAATCAAGTAGTTAAAAGACAAGTAGCCTAATTAAAACATGAGCAAATTGTTTTCCTGGACATATCTGTAGACGCAATGCAAAAAAAAGGACCTAAAAATATCCTCAGTAATATTTGTCTAAGAAACGTACACATTCCCAGAATAGCACCTTTTCAAACCACAATAAAGAAAGTGGATAATAATAAATGGTAACAAGGAAGTAACCTAATGGAATCCTCATATTTCATGATAATAAATATGAAATGGTGTAGTTACTGTGGACTCTTAGTAATTCAATTTAAACACATAACTAAATATTTCTCCTTCCACATACATACCCAGTGAAAATACTTTTACATAAAACCTGCATATAAATGCTTCATAGTAGTAAAATAAACTCATGTCAATCAACTAATAAATGATTTAACAAAATATAAGATATCCATTTTAATGGAATATCTTTGTTAAAGGCAAAGAGGTAAATGTCTGCTACGACATGAGTGACTCATTAAATATGTTAACATTATTAAAACCAATTGTACGCAAAAGGAGAAAACAAATTCTTTCATTCTATGTGACCAATTCAGATAAATCAAGTTATGAACGAAAAGTAGGCTAAGTGATACGGTGACATATTCTGTAATTCTAAAGCTTAAGAAGGTGACAGAAGAAGATGGGAACAGATCTCTGTAATAACAGTGCTTCAGAGGATAACAGAGCATCTTCTGGGTATATGCCCAGGAGTAGTACAGCTGGTTCCTCAGATAGTCTTATGTCCAACTTTCTGAGGAACCACCAGACTGATTTCCAGAGTGGTTGTACCAGCTTGCAATCCCACCAGCATTGTAGGAGTATTCTTTCTCCACATTCTCACGAGCATCTACAGTCTTGAGTTCTCCCAGCTATACCACTCATGGGCATATACCCAGAAGATGCTCCAAAATTTAATAAGGACACATGCTTCACTATGTTCATAGCAGCTTTATTTATAATAGTCAGAAGCTGGAAAGAACCCAGATGTCCCTCTACAGAGGAATGGTACAGAAAATGTGGTACATTTACACAATGGAGTATTACTCAGTTATTAAAAACAATGAATTCAAAAATTCCTTGGCAAATGGATGTAACTAGAAAATATCATCCTGAGTGAGGTAACCCAATCACAAAAGAACACACATGGTATTCACTCACGAATAAGTGGATATTAGCCCAGAAGTTAGATATACCCAAGATACAATTCACAGACCACATGAAGCTCAAGAAGAAGGAAGACCACAGTGTGGATACTTTGGTCCTTCATAGAAAGGGGATCAAAGTACCGCTGCGAGGATATACAGAGACAAAATATGGAGCAGAAACTGAAGGAAGGGACATCCAGTGACTGTCTCCTGGGGATCCATCCCATATACAGTTAACAAACCCAGACACCATTGTGGATGCCAACAAGTGCTTGCTGATAGGAGCCTGATACAGCTGTCTCCTGAGATGTTCTACCAGTACCTGACAAATACAGAGGTGGATGCTCTCAGCCAACCATTGGACTGAGCACAGGGTTCCCAATGGAGGAGCTAGAAAAGGACCCAAGGAGCTGTAGGTGTTTGCAGCCCCAAAGGATGAACAACAGCATGAAACTTCCAGTACCCCGAGAGCTCCCAGGCCAACCAAAGGGTACACATGGAGGAACCCATGGCTTCAGCTGCATATGTAGCAGAGGATGGCCTTGTTGGACATCAATGAGAAAAGAGGCCCTTGGTCCTGAGAAGACTTGATGCCCCAGTATAGAAGAATGCCAGGACAGGTAAGAGGGAGTGGGAAGGCTAGTGAGCAGGGGGAGGGTGGGTGGGATATGGGGGTTTTAGAGGGGAAAGGAGGAAAGGGGATAACATTTGAAATGTAAATAAAGAAAATATCTAATAAAAAATGAGGGTAACATGGAAGACTCCAATTCTAATTCATTCTGAACCACAAAACTATATCCTGTCTTAAGAAAAAAAAAAAAAACTAAGCTAGAGGTTTTTCAGAACAGGATTCGGGCAGAACAGAAATGATCACTAATAGATACAGGCTTTCTTTCATAAGTGATGGACATATTATAAGAGATCCCTGTGGTGATCAAACAATTAAGATATAATAAGATGTATATTTATGAAAGTATGTGTTGAATAGCTGTATAGGTAGCTACACATATACAAATGATTGATTTAATTTAAGCAGAAATTGATTAGACACCGAGTTCTCTACAGAACAGCTGTACTTCCCTGTGGATGGTATCTCTTGCTAGAGATCAACTACTCATAAATATTCAGAAAGAACTAACGTGGGAGCTAAGAGTAAAGCCTCTCTGACCAACTTGAATGAATTCTTCCTTATCTACAGAGCTTAAAAGCTAGCATATTTGGTCAAGTTTCTCATCCCTTTGTCTGAATGTTTTCTCCTTTACTAGATCATAAAATTGCTATTCTCATATGAGTTGTCATAAATTCTAGTTGGATGCTGGGGGAGAATTTCAAATATGTAAGACATCATTATCTGAATGTCAAAGGAGTAACACCTCAAAACTCAGCCTCATTTTACACTGTAAACTCCAAATAACAGTAGAAATTGCTGGATTCCATCACATATTTACCCCTCTAAAAACTTCCATGTAGAGAACATAAAAAGCTATAGTCCACATGAGTATATCAATACGTAATAGTGATATGAATATAATCTAATTACATTGATATATATGGTATCTAATTCTGGCCCCTCTGGAGATGATATATAAATATGGAAAATATCAAGGGTCCTCAGTGCATGACTAGTGTAATCTTTAAATCAGAGATAAGAAAATCAATTTTAATTGAAGTAATCATTTTGTAATCATATTTTCATTTTGAGATAAATTATTTACTTTATGTCTATGCATGTTTTGCCTGCATATATGTATGTGCACCACAAGTATACATAGTACCAATAGAGGCCAGAAAAGTGCATCAGGTCCCCTGTAACTGGAGATACAGATGGTTCTAACCCACCATGTGTTCACTGGATAGTGAACCTGGCTCCTCTGCAAGAGCATCAAGTACGCTTAAACACTAAGCCATCACTCTACTGCTAAGTTTGTAACTGTGTTTAAAATACTAATAAGCCCCTTAAAGTTGCAATTTTATTTTTGAAGCTACCTGCCTAGATCAAATAATTTTTAAAAACTTTATAACCTGACTGGGTTTTTTGCATTGTATCAAGACCAAAAAACAAACAAACAATAAAACAAATCTCTTTCTGAGCAATATAATTTTGAAAATTTCTTTATAGTCCACAAAATATTATTACATGCTACATACACGAATATTATATAAACAAAACACTTAATTTTATCACTCACACTCCCACCATGGAAAAAATGTAAAAATATGAAGAAAGCTGATGCAAGGGCTTATAAGTAACAGGGTAAAGACTCTACTCTAACAGGCATTAATCCATTAAATGTCTAAATGAATTAGTGGACTCCGGATAAGAATACAGGGTATTGTACCACCTGACACATGGTAATAATTACCTTTTTTGTGACAGTTGAAATAAAAATATAAAACTATGCAAGTTGACTAGCGAACATTGATTCTCTAAGCAGCAAAGGAGATGGACAAGAGTGAACATGGCAATAGAAGTATGTATAATCACTGACTTTAAATTTTGTTGATTTTAGGACAACAATGTGGAACATTAAATAAATGGTTATGGAAGTCCATGGCTTTGTGTTAGTCCTATGGTGTTGTTCCAAGGTTTAATAGATAGTGGACATATATCCTTGTAGAAGTATTTTAATTGTAAGTTTAGGTGGTCATGGTGGACAAGGTTATGAAACAGAGGTAGTTCTCTCTCTTGCAGTTCTTACCAGATACACACTAATGCCTGAGATCCTTGGTTTCATGACTTCCAAGCTTTGCCTATTTTTCTATTTTTCTTTCATTCTCTCTCTCTCTCTCTTTCTCTCTCTTTCTCTCTCTCTCTCTCTCTCTCTCTCTCTCTCTTTCTCTCTCTCTCTCTCTGTTCTTTTTCTTTGTTTTTCCTATTTTGGATTTGATAAAATGAAAAACCATCTTGGTTTTGACAACTTTTGAAATGTTAAGTAGCTCATTGTATACTAGTTTATTAATCTTACCAAAATCTAACTAATTTTTTAAAGTAACATTTGTAATTACTCAAGCACAGTAGCTGTGTTTGACAACAACCCTCTCAATTTTATCTTCAGTGTTCTCTGGTGGATTTAGCATTTTTTTCATGCTATTAGACATGTTTGAGTTATCCTTAAAAAAAACTAAAGCAGAAAGATAACCTGAGAAACTATTTTTAAGTATTAAATTTCAATTCTTTATGTAACATGAGGTAATTTTTACTAGTTCATAGGCAGGGATGAAGAGATGCTCAGTTGATAAAGTTCTTGTCACATACCATAAGGATCTGAGTTGATGCCCAGTACCCACACAAAAACACAAGATGTGTAGTGTATGTTTTAAATAGTAGCATTGAAGTAACAAAGACAAAAGCATCCCTGAGACTCACCAGCCAGTCATCTGGACAGAATCACTTATTGCTCACTCATTGATATGAAAAAGAAGAAGGTGAACAACTCATAAAGCAGACCTTTTGTCTAGTCTCTAATGGAGCCAAAAGACAGTAATCGGGCTAAATTTGACCACTGGTAGCCTTTTAAAAATATTAGAAATGGGGAGTAGAAGATACTTAATAGAAGATGCCTGTGATATGTTCAGTATGGCAAAAAAGAAACAGACCAATGAAGCAACTCTACCATAGGTAGGCTCTCCAGCTGTTTTCTGGATCATACAGGAATGCTTCTCCAAAAATGTCTGCAAGAACAGTAAGGAAATACCCAGTGCCAAAATAAACTTTTAATATCCTCTTATTATTTAAGGGCAACATTTAAAAATCAGGCCAAAAGTCACAGACATTCTGTTCCAAACTATTCTGATTGGTATGTCCTCTATACTGAGAAGATTATAGTGAATGTATTTCAGTTACATTTCTAAGAAAAAATATAAAAATTTCAAGCAGAAGTGGTATAAATTCATCATTGTTCAACTAATAAACCAACTGTCTCTGAAAGAGTTTATAACATACCTAAAGATAATAATCTTGAAGCTTAAAATCTGTAATTAAATATATAACATAAGGCCTCACAAGTGGCAGGCAGCCTGGTCAGGATCTTTTCTACCTCAGAACACACCTAGGAGAGACAACAGATTTACAGCCCTCTCTGAACCTTTCCCACAAGTAGAGATCCTGTCTCCAGGGTGTGCTCTGACCCAGGACTCAAGAAGGATGACTGATCCACATCCATCTGCACCCAGGTTTTACAAGAGGAGAGCTGATCTCCCAGAAGTCCTGACACAGACTTATAGACCCACAGGAGGAACAAGCTCTAGTCAGAAACAGCAAGAACATCTAATACCAGAGATCAACAGATGGCAAAGGCAAATGCAAGAATCCTACCAACAGAAACCAAGACAACTTGGCTTAATCAGAACCTAGTACTCCTACCACAGCAAGTCCCAGATATCCAAAAACACCAGAAAATAAAGATTTGGATCTAAAATCACATCTCATGATGGTGCTAGAGGAATTTAAGAGGGACATGAATAACTCCCTTAAAGAAATACAGGAGAAAACAGGTAAAGAAGAACAAGCTGTTAAAGAAGAAACAAAAAAATTCCCTTAAAGAATTACAGGAGATCACAAATAAACAAGTAGAAGCACTTAAAGGGGAAATACAAGAATCCCTTAAGGAATTACAGGAAAGCACAACCAAACAGGAGAAAGAATTGAACAAAACCATTCAAAACCTAAAAATGGAAGTAGAAAGAGATAGAAAATCACAAGGAGTGACAACACTGGAGTTAGAAATCCTAGGAAAGAAGTCAGGAAACATAGATACAAGCATCACCAACAGAATACACGAGATAGAAGAGAGAATCTCAGGTGTGGAAGATACCATAGAAAACATTGATGCGACAGTCAAATGCAAAATGCAAAAAATTCCTAACCCAAAACATCCAGGAAATCCAGGACACAATGAGAAGTCCAAATCTAAGGACAATAGGTATAGAAGAGAGTGAAGACATCCAACTTAAAGGGCTACTAAATATCTTCAACAAAATTATAGAAGAAAACATCCCTAACCTAAAGAAAGGGATGCCCATGAACATACAAGAAGCCTATAGAACTCCAAATAAATTGGACCAGAAACGAAATTCCTCCTGCCACATAATAGTCAAAACACCAAATGCATAAGACAAAGAAAGAATACTAAAAGGAGTAAAGGAAAAAGATAAAATAACATATAAAAGCAGGCCTTTCAGAATTATACCAGACTTCTCACCAGAGACTATGAAAGCTAGAAGATCCTGGACAGATGTCATACAGACCCTAAGAGAACATAAATGCCAGCCCAGACTACTATACCCAGCAAAACTATCAATCATCATAGATGGAGACACCAAAGTAGTCCATGACAAAACCAAATTCACACAATATATTTCCACAAATCCAGCCCTTCAAAGGGTAATAAATGGAAAACTGGAACACAAGGAGGGGAACTACATCTCTGAAAAAGCAAAAATGTAATCATACAACAAAACTAACAGATGATAGCCACATGAACAGAATTCCAACTCTAACAACAAAAATAACAGGAAGCAACAATTACTTTTCCTTAATATCTATTAATATCAATGGACTCAATTTCCTAATAAAAAGACATAGATTATCAGATTGGGTACATAAACAGGACCCAATATTTGTTGCATACAAGAAACCCACCTCAGTGACAAAGATAGACACTATCTCATAATAAAAGGCTGAAAAACAATTCTCCAAGCCAATGGTTCCAAGAAAAAGCTATTGAATAAAATCAACTTGCACCCTAAAGTGATCAAAAAAGATAAAGAGGAACACTTCATATGCATCAAAGGTATGATCTACCAAGAAGAACTCTCAATTCTGAACCTCTATGCTCAAAATCAAAGGGCATCTACATTCATAAAAGAAACTCTATTAAAGCTCAAAGCACACATTGCACCACACACAAAAATATTGGGAGATTTCAATACCCCACTTTCTGTAAAGAACAGATCATGGAAACAGAAACTAAACAAAGACACAGTGAGACTAACAGAAGTTATGAAACAGATGGATTTAACAGATACCTATAGTACTTTTTACCCTAAAAAAAAGGGTCTACTTTCTTCTCAGCACCTCATGGTACCTTCTCTAAAACTGACCAAATAATTGATCACAAATCAGGCCTCAACAGATACAACAAGATTGAAATAATTCCTTGTATCCTATAATATCAATCAGATCACCATGGACGAAGGCTGCTCCTCAGTAAAAACATAAACAATAGAATACCCACATACATGTGGAAGCTTAACAACACTCTATTCAATGATAACTTGGTCAAGGAAGAAATAAAGAAAGAAATTAAAGACTTTCTAGAGTTTAATGAAAATGAAGCCACCACATACCCAAACTTATGGGACACAATAAAAGCAGTCCTAACAGGAAAACTAATAGCTTTAAGTGCCTACAAAAAAAAACTGGAGAAAGTATACACCAGCAACTTGACAACACATCTGAAAGCTCTAGAACAAAAAGAAGCAAATTCACCCAAGAGGAGTCAAAGGCAGGAAATAATCAAACTCAGGGCTGAAATCAACCGAATGGAAATAAAAAGAACTATACAGAGAATCACCCAATTCAGGAGCTGGTTCTTTGAGAAAGTCAACAAAATAGATAAACCCTTAGCTAGACTAACTAGAGGGCAAGAGACAGTATCCTCATTAACAAGACCAAAAAAGAAAAGGGAGACATAACAACAGACACTGAGGAAATCCAAAAAATCATGAGATCCTACTACAAAAAATTATACCCAACAAAACTGGAATACCTGGATGAAATGAACAATTTTCTAGACAGATACCAGGTACCAAAGTTAAATCAAGATCAGACCAACCATCTAAACAGTGCCATATCTGCTAGTGAAATAGAAACAGTCATTAATAGTCTCTCAACCAAAAAAAGCCCAGGACCAGATAGGTTAATTGCAGAGTTTTATCAAACTTTCAAAGAAGACCTAATATCAATACTCCTCATATTCCACAAAATAGAAACAGAAGGGACTCTACCCAATTTGTTCTATGAAGCCAAAATTACTCTTATATCTAAACCACACAAAGACCTTACAAAAAAGAAAACTTCACACCAATATTTCTTATGAATATTGATGTAAAAATACTCAATAAAATTCTTGCAAACTGAATCAAAGAACACGTCAAAATGATCATCCACCATGATCAAGTAGGCTTCATCTCAAGGATGCAGGGATGGTTCAATATACAGAAATCTATCAACGTATTTCACTATATAAACAAATTCAAAGAAAAAATGATATGGTCATCTCATTAGATGCTGAGAAAACATTAGAAAAAATCCAACATCCCTTCATGATAAAAGTCTTGGGAAGATCAGGAATTCAGGCCCATAATTAAACATAGTAAACATAATATACAGCAAACCAGTAACCAACATAAAACTAAATGGAGAGAAACTTGACTCAATCCCACTAAAATCAGGACTAGGCAAGGCTGCCCACTCTCTTACTACCTATTCAATAGTGTACTTTAAGTCCTAGCCAGAGCAATTAGGCAACAAAAGGAGATCAAAGGGATACGAATTGAAAAGGAAGAAGTTAAATTTTCACTATTTGCTGATGATATGATAGTATATATAAGTGACCCCAAAAATTCCACCAGAGAGCTCTTAAACCTGATAAACAACTTCAGCAAAGTAACTGCATATAAAATTAACTCAAGCAAATCATTGGCATTCCTCTACACAAAGAATAAACAGGCTGAGAAAGAAATTAGGGAAGTAACATGCTTCACAATAGTTACAAATAATATAAAATACCTTGGTATTAATTTAACTAAGCACGTAAAAGATATGTTTAACAAAAACTTCAAGTCTCTGAAGAAGGAAATTAAAGAAGATCTGAGAAGATGGAAAGAACTAACATGCTCGTGGATTGGCAGAATTAATATAGTAAAAATGGCCATCTTGCTGAAAGCAATCTACCAATTCAATGCAATCCCCAACAATTCCAACTCAATTCTTCACAGACTTACAAAGAGCAATTTGCAAATTCATCTGGAATAACAAAAAACCCAGGATAGCCAAAACTATTCTCAACAATAAAGGATCCTCTGGTGGAATCACTATCCTGGACCTTAAGCTGTACTGCAAAGCAATTGTGATAAAAACTAAATGGTATTGGTACAGTGACAGGCAGGTAGATCAATGAAACAGAATTGAAGACCAATAAATGAACTCACACACCTATGTTCACATGATCTTTGACAAAGGTGTTAAAACCATAAAGTGGAAAAAAAACAGCATTTTCAACAAATGGTGCTGGCTCAACTTGCGATTAGCATGTAGAAGAGTGTAAATTGATCCATTCCTATCTCACTGAACAAAGCTCATGTCCAAGTGGACCAGGGACCTCCACATAAAACCAGACATGCTTAATCTAATAGAAAAGAAAGTGGAGAGAGCCTCAATCATATACGCACAGGGGAAAATTTCCTGAACAGAACACCAATAGCTCATGATCTAAGATCAGGAATTGACAAATGGGACCTTATAAAGTTGCAAAGCCTCTGTAAGGCAAAAGACACTGTCAATAGAACAAAATACCAACCAACAAATTGGGAAATGATATTTACCAATTCTATATCTGATAGAGGGCTAATATCCAATGTATACAAAGAACTCAAGAAGTTAGACTCCAGAGAACCAAATAACCCTATTAAAAAATGGGGTACAGAGCTAATCAAAGAATTCTCAACTGATCAATATCGAATGGCTGAGAAGCACCTAAAGAAATGTTCAACATCCTTAGTCATCAGAGAAATGCAAATCGAAACAACCCTGAAATTCCACCTCACACTCCTCAGAATAGCTAAGATCAAAAACTCAGGTGACTGCAGATGCTGAAGGGGTTGTGGAGAAAAAGGAACACTCCTTCATTGCTGGTGGGATTACAAGCTGGTACAACCCTCTGGTAATCAGTTTGGCAGTTCCTCCGGAAATTGGACATAGTTCTACCATAGGACCCAGCTATACCACTCCTGGGCATATACCCAGAAGATTCTCTAACATGTAATAAGGGCACATGCTCCACCATGTTCATAGCAGCCTTATTTATAATAGCCAGAACCTGTGAAAAACCCACATGTCCATCAACAGAGGAATGGATACAGAAATTGTGATACATCTACACAATGGAGTACTACTCAGCTATTAAAAACAATGAATTTATGAAATTCTTAGGGAAATGGATGGATCTGGAGAATATCATCCTTAGTGAGGTAACCCAATCACAAAAGAACACACATGGTATGCACTCTCTGATAAGTGGTTATTAGCCCAGAAGTTCAGAATACACAAAGAACAATCCACAAACCACAAGAAACTCAAGAAGGAAGACCAAAGTGTGGACACTTCATTCCTTCTTAAAAGGGGAACAAAATACCCATGAAAGGAGTTGCAGAGACTAACTATGGAGCAGAGACTGAAGGAAGGGCACTTCAGCGTGACATAGCTATCTCCTGAGAGGCTCTGACAGTACCTGACTAATACAGAAGTAGAAGCTCACAGCCATCCATTGAACTGAGTACAGGGTCCCCAATGAAGGAGTTAGAGAAAGGACAAAAGAGCTGAAAGGGTATGCAGCCACTTAGGACGAACAACAATATGAACTAACTAGTACCCTCAGAGCTCCCAGGGACTAAACCACCAACCAAGGAGTACACATAATTTGACTGATTGCTCCAACAACATGTGTATAGTAGAGGATGGCCAAGTTGGTCATTGATGGGAGGAAAGGCCCTTAGCCCTGTGAAGGTTCTATGCCCCAGTGTAGGGGAATGCCAGGGCCAGTAAGAGGGAGAGGGCAGAGTGGCGGGCAGGGGGAGAGGAGACGGAACAGGGGTTAGTTCTTTTTGTTGTTTTTTATTTTTTGGTTTTTTTTGGGGGGGGGTGGGGAAATTAGGAAAGGAGAAATCATATGACATGTAAATTTAAAAAAATCTAATAATATATATATATATGTATAACAAAATAATGATTAATTATATTCAATCTTGATGGAATGAACACCTTTTCCTACTGGTTTCTGTAGGGATCAAACCAAAAACAAACAATCACAGCCTATTAGCCAAGAAGATCTATCAATACTCTGCCCACATACCAAGTGTCTGTATGAGGAAAGGGGCATTATCTGGATTTGCTTGTTTGCCTTACTGGTTTTATTGACACGTTAACTAATTACTTTGTCAAGACATTGCTATTTATTCTCATTTTACTTGTGTAATAGTGACAACTTAGTGAAATTCAGACAACGTTTGGAATTTTTAAAGGTCTCTAACCTTTCAGTTTATCTCTCTACCTTTTGGTCAACTCACCTAAATGCACATAAAATACTACATATGCATTAATTACTTGCCCCAGTTTTTCCCTCTCTGAAATTTCATTTCTATTAGGAAGGAGCAGGTAGTCGTGCACAGAGTTCTTGGAGCAAGTCAAACAGTATCCTTGGGGATTCTCATTAGGGTCTTCTGGGAACAGCTGGGGAGACACCAGCAGGAAATGGAGCAGGACAGCTGGCAGGCTCTCTCCCTTTGTCGTTTTTTTTTCCTTGCAGGGTACTGTCCCCCACCCCCACATCACCCTTTTCTTGAAACCCTCTCTAATCCCCTTTTATAACCATGGCTTGTTTGGTGGGACAGAACTTTCCTGAACCATGAGCAGGTGCCTGGTCACTACTTCTTGTCTCTTAAAAATTTAAACCTCCCGTTTATACACCCAGACTGCCATGGATTATCTTGATAATTCTGATGCCTTTTCTATGGGATCTATATGCTGTGGCCAAACTCTCATTTCACCTGCCTTTAAATTTTCCAAAGAGTTAGACAGAGAATTTAGGGGTGGGGGGAAAAGTGAATAAAAACATTTTGTTATGATAAACAAGTATGTTTTGGGGAGACTTTCAAAACTAATTTAGTAATTAGGTCAAAATGAAAACAGATATAATTTATGGAAATTAGTTTCCTCTGCATTGTCTATGCCAAGTGTTTAAAGACAAAGCCTTGTGGGTTGTTTTGACTGTATGTAAGTAGGTGCCTCATTTCATCATTGTTTTCTAGTAAGTTAGTTTACTTGGTAGTTGAATATTGTTTAAGAAAGTAGTAACATTAACTCCATCTTTGTGGTAGTATTCACTTTTCTTTGAGTATGAGTTATTATTTATTTGTGCATTGTCTCTCTGTGCAGACTGACCATTCCTTTCTAAGGGTTGTGTTGCATAATAATGGCGAAGAAGAAAACCAAAAATATCTAGCAATTAGATTGCCTGTGCTCCTTTAAACAGCACTAAACAAGGCTTTTCATTTATTTGTGTTATCCCAGACAGAACAATTGTGTAAAGAGGGGTACATTGAAAGAGAATATTCGATAAGAAAAATTTGACCTTTGACTAATTGTTTCACCTCACTGGACCTGTTTTCTCATATGGGAGATAAGAAGGCTGGATAAAGTGAATTGTTATGACCATTTCTCACCCTAAGTGTCATAAGTCATTCTGTTCGTTTGCCTGGGCTTGATGCTGCTATCAGTTGTATTTTCATATTTAAAATAGCATTTAAATTGTTCTCACAATAGTTGGATGATAGTATAATAAATATTAAAGACATTTATAACTTGGTTGAGTTGTAACAAGTTTGTAATTTCAAGGAAGCTTCTGCATATTTCCTGGGGAAAGGAACCTGGGGGATCCCTGGTCTAGTAGGAGATAGATTTCTGCTTACCTCAGTGGAGTTTCACACCTATGTGAGCTATAGATTTGCAGATCTGCTTTACAATGTCTTACACAACACCTTTCACATCCTATTAGAATGGATGTCTTTGGAATGAGGATCTTAGAACAAAAATATTATTTTTAATTTATTCATTGCTTTTTCAAAAGATGAAAAAAGGAAAAAAAAGAATGAAACAAAAGATAAAACTTTAAATGGGAGAAAGGGCAGTAAATTATTTTAAATAAGAAACATTTTTATTGTTTTATTTTTTCTCCTTGAACTGTAAGCTTAAGTTCATCTAAGTTGTCCTGAGGTTACCAGGGTACAAAATTTCCCCTAAGCCAATTAGATCAGCCAACCCGATTAGCTTAAAGAGGATGGACAATAACAACCTCATTACCTAGTTCTGTAAATACGTTTGCAGAATGAGTTTATTAATTTTATTAAGTGAACTAGAAAATAATATGCATCAAAATTATTTTTAAAGTATGAATGAGAAATGTTATCTGGTTTTTCTAAGACTTAATGTGATCTTCATTTAAAGGAATAAGTGAAAAATATTTTTAATGGGGTTTAAAATGTTCTTAATTTATTTGTAAATTTAAATAATTTAAATTTTTAAATTAAAAATTTCAAATTATATAACTTCAAATACGTTGACAAAACATAATACTATATATAGAAAAGAGTTTAAATGTAGGTTATTAATATGGTTAAAATCCCAGAATGCTTTCAAGTATTCTTTTACATACAAATAAAATGAAATGAAATCGTGTTTCCCAAGCTTGTGTATCCTATTAAAATGATTAAATGTATCCCAGTTGTGTTCACAGTAGTTCCCTTCCTTTTTCTTTACTTTTCTTTCATGTTCTGTTCTGTTTCCTCTCCATTTTATTTCTCTTTTCTTTCCTTTCCTTTTTTCTTCTTGAGCGTCTGTTCTTCAACAATTCCTTAGAGTGTGCAGCAATTCTAACTGGTAGTTCAGAATTCTATTACTACTAGCACATACAGAGAATCAGGGACCAGAGCAGAGAAGGAACCTTAAAATATACAAATTATACTTCATAAAGGAATGAACCTGTACCTTCTGCACAGATCCTCAAAGATAATTGTCACGAATCCATAAAGATCATACAATGCATAATGAATAATATGTTTGGACCAGTAACCAGGCACAAGATGGTGGAATTTCATGTCACATGAAAGGGGGAAAAAAAAACCTCATGATGCCCCTGCCCTTTCAGGGTTCATGACATCAGCAAAACCCTCAAGTAATTTATAGCATTTTGTTTACTTTGGAGCCATTTAATATGTATTAATGCACACTGCAGCAGCTGTCCCGTTTACAAAAGAAGTGTGCTCATGTGAGCTCTCACCCAAACCGAGAACATAAGCTGACTCTAATAGCACAAGGGGCGGCTGTGGTTGCATGAATGAATGCATTCCATGTTACCATCTCATTTACTGTTTATATCATCCTGTAGTTTAAAACATATAAATACTTAAGCTTTTAAAAGGCTCGAAATTTCTACAGGAAAGTTTCAAGTTGGCAGATATCAAACAGCAAATTATGACACTTTTTATGGATCTGTTTACTTTAATATCAGAGGAAAAATGTAATCATTTATTATTTTCAGACTGGGACATCTGGTCTCTTTGCAACCATCAAAGAAGAAAAAGAAAGGGGGTTCTTATTTCAAATTCTGATATAAGGCTGGGAATGGATTTGGGTTTGATCAATAGACTATGTAACAACAACAACAAAAGAAGTAGGTATTCATATTTTATGTACTCTGTCAACTTACACATATAAAGCTATTTTGCAAATCTGTATTAAAGCTGATTTTCTATGATCTGAAAATAGTTATATTTAATCTCAGTCTTTTGAAAAATCTCTAAACCACTTAAGAATTTAGACAAGCTACAGCTATAAGATTTTGCTTAGAAAATTGCTTTTATTTTAAACTAATACTGCATGTCTCCTGTATCTATAGATACAAATGGACATTAAACACTTCTTGATTCACAAGTGTAAAGTGACCGATCCTGTGAAATCCACACTTTCTAAGTGAATCCTTCAGGCAGTGTAGGCTTTTGTTTGGCTTAGGCTGGTTTATTGCTGCTCATTGTCAGTTTGTTATTGTTTTAATAAGCAGTGTTTTAGAGAGCTGAAGCAGAAATGCTATTTTAGACACACGGAAACTAGGTTCCATTTCCTTGACTCCTTTCAACTCCATTTAATAATTTCCTGTTCTTCTCTGGGCTAAGGTTGCATTTCCATTTTGTAAATATTGCACTGTGTAAATCTTAGGCTTCTAATTTTATGCATTATTTTATCATTGTAAAATATCTGCAAATTAGTTTTCTGTTTATCTAGGCAGCCTAAGTATTTAATATCTTTTTTTTTAATGTTATGCTAGCTCTGTTAACAATATGGCTCAATATTTAATTCAGAAAGAATGTAAAAGGTGTGAGGTTTGTAATAGCAAGCACTATGGTGATTTGCATTAACCTAATTAGTTAATTTACATGTTGACCTTTAAAACTGGTAGAGTTTTGTAAACTCAACTTCTGGTTGTAAGCATTCAATATAAAAGGCCTGACCATGAATCCAGGATAAAGTTGGTGAAGATACATTGATGATAAAGTAAAGGGAAGCAAATTTAAAAATATATACTTCTATAAAAATATAGACTATATAAAGCCACCCTAGAAGAGCATGTATTTTCAGAGCAATTTTCAGTAGAGCCAATTAACTGTCTAGACCTTTCAAATGGATTATAACTTTTTAAAATCATTTATTTTAAAGAAATAGTAGAAAGTAAGTAGTTTAACGAGTTATGGTTATTCCATTTCTTAGTTTACATCTTAGTCTCCTGGATTATATTTCAGATCAAAGAAAATTATTAATGAGCTATGTGAGTCTCCTATACTCACAACCTTAAGGAAATGTTAAACACCAAACATTTTAAAGATAATAAAATCTTGTAACAACTGAAAAACACTAATTTCATGGTGAATCTCACTGAAAACAATATAGATGGAGAAGTTTGCCTGTCTGAAGTATCAGAAACCCCTGGTCGGTTACTCCTTGAAATATACACTCTTTCCCATACTTGATCTTCCCCTCCTAAGAAATAATCCCCCTTTTACCCTCTTTGTATATTCTTTACTAGGAAATTTGACCCACTAAATTGCACCTATCCCTCCAAGTGTGCACTAAATTCTATGAGTTGTTGGGACATCTCATGACTACCTAGAGCAATGGGTATTTTTCTCATACCATAGTTCACAGGATCCAAGCTTGAGACATTCCCAGGAAAACAACCATCAGAATCAGAATTTGCCCCTAGCACACTACACTGGCTCCTTCATTTTATTTTTTCCCCTTTTTTTAAATTAGATATTTTCTTTATTTATATTTCAAATGTTATCCCCTTTCCTGGTTTCCCCTCCAAAAACCCCCTAGCCCAAGCACCCAATCTCCTTCCTGTAGCATCAACTAGGAACCAGCAACTCAGACTAAGCTTTCCCACCCTAAGCGGTGCCTCGAGGCTCCCCTACAGCCCAAAACCCACATGGCATGGGGTATGCGCAGTCAAACTCCCTTCCCCATGTCCCATCTCTCCACACCCAAGGTGGAGCAAACCCAGCTGAAGTGTACCCCCAGCTGGTGACCCACATTCAGAGACCCACATCGGTACTCCACATTACTCAAGGGCCCTGACTAAACCCTGACCTAGTTCGAAAGACCTAGCTGGGAGGTGGTGGCGCACGCCTTTAATCCCAGCACTTGGGAGGCAGAGACAGGTGGATTTCTGAGTTCGAGGCCAGCCTGGTCTACAGCGTGAGTTCCAGGACAGCCAGACAGGGCTACTCAGAGAAACTCTGTCTCAAAAAAACAAACAAAAAAAGACCTAGACCTTTCTATAATCATCTTGTTTCTCTCTCATCCTCTCTCTGTCTTTCCCTCTCTCCCTCTCTCCCCCTTTCTCCCTCTACCCTTCTTTCTCTCTCCCCCTCTCTCCCTCCCTCCCTCCACCTCTCACCCTCC
>NW_022196899.1:11762660-11764550 GCF_008632895.1 Mastomys coucha
CCTCCCTCTCCCCTTCCCCTCCCCCTTCCCCACTCTCTCTCTCTGTCTGTCTCTCTCTCCCTCTCTTCACGTGTTCCTGGCCAACTTCTCTTTGACTCTTAGCTACACTCTCCAATCCTATTTTGAATAGGTTTATTCTGGCTCATGCTTTGGAAACTTGCAGCCTGAGATTAGATTCATACTATAGGTATCTGGCTGGACATGTGGGATAACAATGACTGAAGATCATTGTAGGAAGATTCCATTTATGTTCCAGTAAATTGCTGGGATCCTACAGTCCCTTCAAGAACAATTGTTTTCCAACAACCTAAAGAGATCTCATAAGGCCTGATTGTCTATATATCCACATACCTTATCAGTGAGGACTCAGATTTGTCCATATGAAGCTTTAGGTAACATCTGAAAATACAGCAATCTCCTCAGAATTTTCTATCTGGAGCCATGATTTCTGATACTCAATAAACCTTGTATAGTGAATTTTTGGTGGCATATACAAAGGAATCCTCATCCTCCCAAAGAGTAACAAATAAGACCCTTAAAAGGAAACTGTGAGCCATGTCCCTGAAAGAAAATGCTCTTAGCAAAATTTTGTTATTCTTTCATTTGATTTTAATGTGCTTTCTAGTCTCTTTTACTCTACTCATGCATAACTTACTTCTTCTTAACCATTTAGGTTGGTGGCTCTCAAAGCGTAGTCCACAGACTGAAAACATTAGCATCATCTTCAGAAATTAATAGAAAAAAGTTCTTGGAACTCACATAGAAGCACTGACTGCTTTACAAACCACAACATGATATGGGATTAGGTGAACTGGGGTTCGAAACCGTTTTCAGGCTGGGCAATGGTGCATGCCTTTAATCCCAGTACTTGGGAGGCAGAGACAGACAGATTTCTGAGTTTTAGGCCAGCCTAGTCTCTCTAGAGTGAGTTCTAGGACAGCCAGGGCTATACAAAGAAACCCTGTCTCCAAAAACAAACAAACAACAACAACAACAAAAAAAACAAAAAACAAAAAACAAAAAACCAAAAAACAAAAACAAAAAAAGAAAAAAAAAAAGAAGAAACTGTTTTCAGTACCACATAAGGTAGTTATTCTTTCCACTTCCAAGGAATTCATTCTCCATCAATAGCTCAAGCTTAATAGTGTCTTTTGTCTTTAAATAACCCTATTTTCCTAGTAACTTCTAGCTACTAATTCTAATTATTGACCATGCATCCAATATGCCTACCCTTCTATAATGAATTTATGGCACCCTTCATGCTGTCACTAAATTTACATCCCAAACCACTTCTCACTCATCTCACATCTCATAATCTTGACTCATGGGCATTAACTTACTGGAGTCTTTTCTCAAAAGTCACTAATGAAGAAAGAAGTTTTGCCCCAAAAAAATCTTTTCTTCAATTTTCTGACATCTAGGGGATGCAGTATCTCCTTTGCTTCACCTTTTCTTATGAAATGCTTTATCTTCTATAGTACCTCCTTCTCTTAATTTTTACTGGCTTATATTCATTCTTGGTGTTTGGTTTTTTTTTTGTTGTTGTTGTTGTTGTTTTAATCATTCAATGTCACATAAGCATTATTTTCCTAAAAACTTTTCAAAACAATGAAATCTTTATCTCCAAGGTAAGATGTAGTCACTTGTGTAGACATTTGACCAGATTATCTATCAGACATTTCATTTTAGTATTAACGCCTTAGCATAGCAGCTGGGATTTCATAAATAAGAACTAGAGTTGTTTTTCCTCTTCTATATCCCCAGAATTGTCCACTTCTTATCTACTCGCCACCTGTCAATTATAAATATTTTGGAAGTGAAAATTTCAGACAAGTACTCGAAATCCCAGAAATAGCCAGCCAACATAAATAGGACTCTAGAAGGTTTTTT
>NW_022196899.1:11765279-11765876 GCF_008632895.1 Mastomys coucha
AAAAAAAAAAAAACCCTGTTCCTTCTCCCCTCCCCCTGCTCACCAACCCAGCCTCTCCTGCTTCCTGGTCCTAGCATTCCCCTACACTGGGGCATAGAACCTTCATAGGACCAAGGGCCTCTCCTCTCATTGATGGCCAACTTGGCCAATCTCTGCTACATATGCTGCTGGAGCCATGAGTCTCACCATGTGAACTCTTTGTTTGGTGGTTTAGTCCCTGGGAGCACTGGGGGTACTGCTGGTTCATATTATCGTTCCTCCTATGGGGCCGCAAACCCTTCAGCTCCTTGGGTCCTTTCTCTAGCTCCTTCACTGAGAACCCTGTGCTCAGTCCAGACTTCATCAGTATAGTCTGGTTACAATGACGGCTTCTGTGTACTAATTGAAACAAAAATGAATGTTCAAGTATAGAGTCTCCAGAGTCAGCACAATCAACGTTACACTCAAGTCTGTAAAAACAATATTACCTATGGGTTTGTGTTTTATATTTCTAGACTTCCGACAGCAGTTAAAGGAAATAAGAAAAAGAGATAGAGCTGGGCGGTGGTGGCGCACGCCTTTAATCCCAGCACTTGGGAGGCAGAGGCAGGCGGATTT
>NW_022196899.1:11765886-11808385 GCF_008632895.1 Mastomys coucha
AAAAAAAAAAAAAAAAAAGAAAAAGAGATAGACTGACCATCAAAGTGCTTGCCTTGAGTTCAACAGGCAGAATCTACATTTTAAAAAGCTAGACATGGTGACCTCTAATTCCAAATCTGGGCAGGAAAAGACAAGGTTCAAGATCTTGTAGCCTTCTGTCAAGCTTTCCTAGGCTACTTGATAAGTTCCCAGCTAATGATAAATTATATCTCAATAAATGAGGTAGACAACACCTGAACTATAGCACCTGCTATTTTCTGATCTCCCCACACGCCCACCCAACCCCCACACTCAGACACACACACATACACTGTGCATCCACATACTCTCCTTCCCTGATGCATACATGTTAACATGCACATAGATACAAATAATAAACAAATATTGTAATAGTACTATTTACATATTAACAATGGTAGAGCAATGGCTTCCTTGTTACTAACATAACAATTTTATCTGCTCTGAACACTATAAAAACAAAATCAATAATAATCACTGTGACTGCTTTTCTAACATGTACAAGCATCACAAATTCCTATGAGAGATGAACAACACATTGACATTTAGGATGGTCTCCAGATTCCTTAGATTTTAAACTCTAGACCTAATGAATGCTACTATTTTCAGAAAAAAAAAATGGGCATAATTTGATTTTCATGTTATGAGAAGACCAAGGAGGTAAATCAACAAGAATTCACCTGGCTAAAATCCAATCAGATGAAACATCACAGAGAAAATGCAATCATGGCTGTTTTAATTTTGAGCCCATTTCCTTATTGGTAACTCTTTCACTTACCCATCTGTTGTGACAGATTTTCTTAAAAATATCCATTTTCTGTTTGTGGCTACAGAGGATAAAAGGGATACAGAGGATAATGGAAGTGGCATTAAGCTCCTAAGATTTGTAATTAGTATTCTGGTTAATGTTTTGTCAACTTGACACAAGTTAGAGTCATCTAGGAAGACTGGACCTCAACTAAAAATTATCTTCATCCAGACCAGCATATCTACAAGACTGTGAGGATATTTTCTTGAATAATAATTCAATATACATACGAGGACATACGAGGACCACTGTACGTTGTTTCTACCACTAGGCCAGTGGTCCATGGTGTTTTAAGAAAGCAGACTGAGCAAACTGGGGAGACAAGATCAAAAACCCCATTCCTCCATGGCCTCTACTTCAGTTTCTGCCTCCAGGAACCTTACCTTGAATTCCAGCCCTCATTTCTCTTTATGATGGTCTGTAAAATGAAAAGATCCTTTTTCCCTTCAAATTGCTTTTGGCTATTGGTATTATGACAATAATAGAAAGCAAATCAGGACAACTCTGAATTTCATGGAGGGATGAGGTTAAAATTCCTTGCTTTATGTCAAATTTTGGTTATTAGTTATATAAAGTAATTGTCCATGTTTTCTAATCTGAATTTCTATGATAAACAATAGGTTGCTGTGTTTCTCTATGATTACTCCCTTCCTAGGGATGGGAAGGGCTGTGGATGGGAAGGGTCCGAGAGGGGAAGGGCAAGAAGAAAGGGTGCTTTTGATTTTGACCTATTATTATTTTTTCTTTTTTGTTAATTGATTTAAGTTTTATTGCATTATGATGAGAAAAGATACATACTTTCAATTTATCTGAATTTGTTAACATTTAAAAGCATATTTTAAGTAAATGGAATCGCATCCCATTCTTTTTTATCCTTTTGTACAACAACTCCTCCCAGATACCCCCTTTCAATACCTACCATACCTTTCATTTTTTATCATATTCTTTAAAATGTATAAAATATTGTAACAATAAAAATGAGTATTATAAAAGTTGTTTAATATAAAACAACAATCATTTGAACAGTCTTATGAAGATGCTTGTCTACACCAATACTGAAAATACATATGTTTTTCTTAATATAAATTTTAAGTAACTCCAAACATTAACTTTTTGATATTTGAAAATAATATATCACTATTAGTTTATTTAAATGAACATAAATAGACTTTTTGTTTGTTTTGTTTTCAGTAGAGCTTAAAATCTTGGCTCTTATTGTGGTACAAGCCCAAAATAAGAACAATTTTTAAACATTGGAGTTTATTGTAATAAGGCTGTACTTCAATGCCCCTCACATCACCAAAGGATTTTACCTCCATTGTATCTAACCTAAGAGTTGACGTTCTCCTGCGCCAAAGAATGGATTGAAGGCATGATTTTTGGATACAGATTTTCTGCTATGTCCAAAGCTATTTGACTTGAGTGACTGTCTTCATTCTCAGCACACAGAGAACAGGTTACATTAATTTAAGAAACTGTGTGTGTGTTAAGATGGTCTATCCATAAAGTCATTCACCAACTGTTTCAATGAACAATGGTTCTGCTTGGAGGAAGGCACAGACATTAGATGAGGGTAAGATCTGATTCATTGGCTGTGATGATTTTGAAAAGCATTCATCTCAGAAAAAGAGTAACTTATAAAGTCCTCTTCTTCAAAATTGATACAATAAATATAAACATCAAGCAAAGCATTCAGTCTCACTCTTTGTTGTTCTCTTACAAGCCACCTTGCAAATTAATTATCTACATTTCTCTTGTCTGTATACATAATTTTGAAATATGTAAGTTGCTCTGAAAAACATAGTATAGTATAAAAACATCAAATAAACAATCCTACTAATAGAGAGGTTGAGATAGGAGAAGCATGATTTCAAGACCATTATGTGGTACAAAGCAAGACACTGCTATGTATGAACAAGCAGAAAGTGGATGTGGATTGTACAATATTGGATCTATTTCTCCAATTACCAAATTAGAAAGATGACTGGATGACAGCCAATAAATTTCTAATTCCTCATAGTTTTGAATTTCAATCTATTAGGACTTATTGGTAATATTAATTTTCATATTAAGAAATATTAAGAAAAAGTAATTGTTACTTCCTGTTATTTTTGTTATTAGAGGTTGAATTATGTTTGTGTAGGTTTGTTAAATGATTACTTTCTTGCTTTGTCTAGGGTGTAGTTTTGCTCCTTAGGTTGGTGTTTTCCATCTATTATCCTTTGTAGGGTTGGATTTATGGAAAGATATTGTATAAATTGTGTTTTCTCATGGAATACAATGGTTTCTCCATCTATGGTAACTGAGAGTTTGCTGGGTATAGTAGACTGTACTGGCATTTGTGTTCTCTTAGGGTCTGTATGACATCTGCCCAGGATCTTCTAGCTTTCATAGTCTCTGGTGAGAAGTCTGGTGAATTCTGGAGAATTCTGATAGGTCTGCCTTTATAAGTTATTTGACCTTTTTCCCTTACTGCCTTTAATATTCTTTCTTTGTTTAGTGCATTTGGTGTTTTGATTATTATGTGATGGGAGAAATTTCTTTTCTGGTCCAGTCTATTTGGAGTTTTGTAGGCTTCTTGTATGTTCATAGATATCTCTTTCTTTAGGTTAGAGAAGTTTTTTTCTATAATTTTGTTGAAGATATTTACTGGTCATTTAAGTTTGGAATCTTCACTCTCTTCTATGTCTATTATTCTTAGGTTTGGACTTCTAATTGCATCCTGGATTTCCTTGATGTTTTGGATTAGAAGTAATTGCATTTTGAATTTTCTTTGATTGTTGTGTCAATGTTTTCTATGGTATGTTTTGCCCCTGAGATTCTCTCCTCTATCTCTTGTATTCTGTTGGTTATGCTTGCATCTATGACTCCTGATCCCTTTCCTAGGTTTTCTAACTCCAGGGTTGTCTCCCTTTGTTATTTCTTTATTGTTTTTAGTTCCATTTTTAGATCCTGGATGGTTTTGTTCATTTCTTTCACCTGTTTGATTGTGTTTTCCTGTAGTTCTTTAAGGGATTTTTGTGCTTCTTCTTTAACGGCTTCTAGCTGTTTACTTGTGTTCTCCTGTATTTCTTTGAGGGAGTTATTTATGTCCTTCTTAAAGTCCTCTATCATCATCAGATGATGATGTGATTTTAGATCTGAGTTTTGCTTTTCCGGTGAGATGATATGTCAAGGGCTTGCTATGGTGGGAGAATTGGGTTCTGATAATACCAAATAACCTTGGTGTCTATTGCTTATGTTCTTATGCTTGCCTCCTGCCATCTGGTTGTCTTTAGTGAGAACTGCCCTGGCTATATCCAACTGGAGCCTGTCATTCCTGTGATCATGGTTGTATCAGAACTCCTCAAAGACAAACTGTCTCTGTGATCCTGTGATTCTGTTACCCTGTGGTTCTGGGTGTGTTAGAGTGCCTGAGAGTAGAGCTTCCTCTGGGTATTATGGGACTCACTGTGGAGTCTGTGCCCAAGGTCTGCTCATGGCACTGACCCAGACAGACTGGAAAGAACCCGTGCCACTGGACTGGCAGGGTTCCTGTATGCCTGGGTCTCACTGGGCCAAGTTACTCCTGGTGTTAGGACAGATGTTGTACCCTCCTCACCTCTGATCCTATGATCCTGAGCCTGTTACAGTCTTTGGGAGTGGAGCTTCCTCTAGCTGTTGTGGGACTTGCTGTGGAGTTTGCACCCAAGATCTGCTCAAGGCACAAGCTCAGACAGATCAAAGACCTATTATTTTTTTAGTATCTCATCATAAACTGCTTTTTTAAATATAGAAGTGCAGCAGCAATAGTTTCAAAATGAAATGGAAAAAAAATGTTTTTTCCATTAGAGAATTGTGTTATTCCCCATAATACCCAATGACCTACTTATAAGTTTTTCTTCATATATTATAAATATGCTTTAGTTGTTCTAAACTGCTAAAATTTCAACGTACTGAGGTCTAATTCAGCCTGAAATATGATCTTTCATGGTGTTAATTTTTATCTCTAGATATCTTACATAATTAAAAAACTATTACAATCAAATTATTTGTAGAAACAGTAAATAAGAGGACTTTTAGAAAAACCTATTTTCTAAAAGCATTGATGAATAATTTTCCAAAATCTGCTATTTTTAAATTTTACCCTATTAATAACTGTATCTAGGTAAGTACTCACAACCTAACTTCTCAGTTAAACCTAACTCATCATCTGTCAGTCATGTGTGTTTCTTTGCTATAACAATTGAGACAAAGAAAGAGATTAAATCTGCAACACTAAAACAGATGAAGCTAGTTAAAAATATCCCATCAAGCTACAGAGAAGTTTGATAGGGAAAGTGTTGGGCCAGCAAGGTGGTCTCAATTCAAAGCATTTCATTTAGTTCAGTTTAACACACATTTAGTTCTTCCTATTTGTCAGACTCACAAAGGTAGATCTGAGCTGACTTCAGGCATTCATATTTAGAGAAGTGTTGGGATATCACCTGGTCCATTTGTTTTCACAATGTATTCTAGGGCAGTGCCAGAGGAATTGAAATATATGTCAAGGATGCTGCACTCTTGAACATGGACATGCTACCTCCTACTGTATCAGTTTCATAGAGTAGGTACCAAATTAGATCTTGATTCTAAACCAAGTGTATCAACAAAAATGATCTGAAATCTCAAGTTGAGCTCATTCCCCCAAACTTTGCAGGTGAGGAAGCTGTGATGGACAAGTTTCCCATTGCATAGGTTCCCTTAAGTACTAGTAATGACACATCTGACAAGTTGTCAGATGCCATTTACACTTATTGAGAAACTGGCTCTTGAAGCAAGTTTGCCACTTTCCCCATCATTTTAGATCCAAGTTGCTTGTCTCTAAGTATTCTCTAAAAGTCCTTATCTAGGACTAAGCCCAGCTAAGTAGCAGGGAGGGGAAAGAAGAGCAAAACAGCCCAAGAAATATATATTCTGTCCTTGAGGACAACTGGAAGCCAAACGATTCTCAACAAGGTTAATCATCTTATGATATAACAAATGCCTACAGTGTGAATTGGAAGCTGAAATTTCACCGATGAGAATCTCACCGTGGAGAGAAAGTTCAATGAAAACTCCATCTAATTGCCCCAGATTTCCCAGTGAATTTCTGCCAGACCTTTGTAGCCCTAATTCTGTTGTGTTATTTTTGTTTGTTTTCTCAGCCTACTCTGGTCAAATTCTGCTAGGGGTTATAAACTGCCAATTTGAGGATGTTTTGTTATGTACCTGCTGATGTTTCTGTTCGTCTGCTACTTTTTATTTATCCCTTCACTTTTGATTGCTATACACTTAAATAACTCACTCACTCAAACCTAAAACAGGGCTATCATACATTATTCTTTGCACAGTACACAACAGTATTATGTGACAAAATTAGATGCCACACTTCGGTAAAACTTTCTGAGTACCAAAGCAGGCTGAGCCATAAAGTCAAGATCAAAACCTAGTAAAGGTTATGACGTTTAAAGCTTGTAATGATGCCAAGGAATTCATTTCTTCTTCCCTCCTTCCTTCACTCTGTTTTCACTACCTTGTTTCTGATTTTCTGACAGCAGGTCTCAACTTGTAGCCCAGAAAAATCTCTATTATGAGGTTTTGCTGCCTCAGCCTCTTGAATGTTGTAACTGGAACTTCTAGAGTGTCTTGTAAAGATATCATATTTCTGTGTGGTACATTATGGGAAACTTAACAGACTAATTCCACCTATTAGGCTTACTCCAAGACCTATAAGAGAAAACATAATAAACATAGACTATGGAATCCAAAGTTTTAGTTTAGTGGGAAAGCAATGGAACTGCCTCCAAAAGACAATGACAGTATGGATATAATGGGTAGAGGGCCATGGTGTGAGAAACACAAAAAACAAAGCACGGAAACCAGGCTAAGGGAGAAAGACTGGAGGAGAAAAGTAACCAATTACATTTAGAGAAAAATGGTACTTACACTTTAATAATTAGTAAATGTTGCACGAATACTAAGCAGGTCCATATCAGCACACAATGTATAAGCAAGTCCCGTGAGTACACATAATCATCAATATGATCCAGAAAGTTTATGTCAGAAATTTAATTCAATTCAACTTCTAGTTAGTGTCATTTTCACTGTGTTTTTGCTGAGAGAATAATGAATATGAATAGAATAATAGGAAGCCCAAGACCCAAACAATTTGTCTCTCTATATCACTACATGTTTGAGGCATTTTGTATGTAGGGCCTCCTTAGTGGTCCACTCTCAGTAAAACATGTATGCCTTGGTTTTTTGCAAGAGGAGTGGACTTATCCAGTATCCTTTATATAACAACAGCTACTTCATATAGTGATGGCCTTCTGCAGTGTATGGATATGTGTCTGATATAAGATACACTTGGTCTCTACAGTGCAGAGCAATACTGACTCAGGTAGGGAATACTAATACTAGGGCATTAATCTCATTAGGCCAAGTTAATTAATTTCTATGCCCCAAGTCAATAAATCTAGCATCAACAGTCAAAATTTACTCTACTCAACTTAAATACTTCAAAGAGAAAAGAAATATATATATATATATATATTTCAAGTCCTATCAAGGGAAATATAATATACTTTTCATAGGTAACAAGCCTCAGGTTTAAAAATACCAGGAAACAAACTCTCAGAAGATAAAGCAATGGCGTTTGTTATCTACCTCTATTCATTTACCTGGTCTACCATCAGCCCTGCTTACCATTCTAAGTGACCCGGACCTCTTAGGTAGATGTTTCTATAGCCACAATTTAAATAATTATCTTTATTTTTTCAGGCTACGTGTTCTTGCCCTTCACCTCTCAACTAGAAGTTTTTCTTAGAAATATCCAGAGGAGATAAATAAAATAGGAGCATACCATCAAATGCATGAGAAGGGCTACCAGAACTACATTGAGAAATATAAGTAAGCATTTTTTTTTAAACAGAAAAAAAAATGATGTCTCTAATTCTAGATTTATATGAACCAAAATTGTAAAATAACATTAAGATGAAATGTTATAGCTAATGAACATTAGGCAGCAGAGGGAATTCAAACACACACCACAATATATTAGTTTACACATTAAGGAAAGAAACAGAAGGAACATTACAAGCACTCATAGGAACAGAGCTCACTTTAAGTAACTGAAAATAATTGACAAAAGTTATTCATAATTATTGTAACTCTATTTCTCAGTTGGTGAGCGTGCCTTGGTGGCCTGTTATGTTTAATGTCAAGTTGATATTTAATACTGATGTAATGACATATCTTGTTAAGATGGAATATAATGGGATTATCTAAAAATTTTCTCTGAGTTATAATTCTATGATTTATCTGAGATATTTCCTTGAGGTATACTTTCTTCTTAAAGAAGCTCCATTTACATGTGCTCTCTTATGTCACATCTACATGATTTTTCTCTATATATGATTGAAAAAATAGCATCTGTTACTAAGAATTAATATGATAATCTTTTGATCTGAGGGATGGAGAGACCAATGTGCCAGACATGTATGCATACAACATTTCCTCTGAGTTCTTTCAATATTATTCAACCTTATTTTGGAACCCGTATTGGAGTAAATGCCTCTGTATGTCTTTTAATTATGTACAACATTGAATTTGTTAACTTTCTGTCATAGTGGCGAAATATCAGACATCAAACTTGTAAAGAGGAAAGGTTTACTTTGCCTCATGATTTTTGGGGATGTCAGTTCGTGGTCAGCTGGTTTGCTGGGTTTGGACCTGTGTCAAGGCAGTCCACTGTAACAAGCAGTATGTGATAGAGCAGCACTACGGACTTCATGAAGGAAAGAGACAGATGGGATGTGACCTGATGGCGAGACTCCTATGTTACCTCTATTTCTTCCACTCACCCTACTTCAGGTGAATTTTGTCATCTGAATATGGAGTCATAGGTTGTAGATCAAGTCAGTTCTACCTGTGGTACTTTACATTAATATCTTACATTATAATCACAACCTTGTGCTTTTACATATTCTCAAGTCCTTGCTTTAATGTCTCCTGCTAACAATAGACCAACAATAAAGTTTTCTGTCTGTGTAAACTTAACCTTATATGTCCGTTTCTGTTTTTCACAGAAATAGTAAGCCAGTTATTTGCAGCATATCTCAACATTTAAAGGCAGTTGCTACCAAGCCTAACAATGACAGCTCAAACCACAGATATTGGTGCTGGGAGGGGCGAAGTTGTTCTCTGTGTACGTTCACAAACACATACACACACACACACACACACACACACACACACACAAATAAACAAATAAATAAATAAATAAATAAATAATCCCAATATCCAATATGGCACCTTCATTGCTAAATTTATTTTAGTAATGACTTTAGTCATTGCATCCACTACAGTTCTTCACTCTAGAATCCTTCAAAATGTTACCTACTAACTATGTATTTCAAGTACAAGTTCAGAAAAAAATAGAGCCAGTGGAAAAAGGGAGTGTATTTTGGAAAAAAAAATGAATAGCATGCATTTCCCTCCACCAACTTATTTTTCTGTATCCTTAACTTGTGAGTGGTAGCACAGATTTGCTAACAACATTGCTAGTAAGACTATAGGTAGAGTCCAGTGGTAGGTAAGCCATTATCCTGGCATGGACCAGACTCTGGGATCCATCAGCAGTAGCAGAAATACATGAAGATGACAGCATTAGAGTCAATGTTCATATTCCATACTCTTTCCTGTTAACTGCATTGTTGCACAGAACCATCATTCATATGAATTGCCCTTTTGTGTTTCCCCTGTCATTCTTGAAGCTTTTATAGTTTAATGCCAAATATCCAAATTAATCACCATTTTTGTCTCCTAATCAACATTAATAGATTAGATATCTCTGTGTGTTGGGGGTGTGGTACATACATATAAGTGTATGAATGCTTGCACTTCTCAGTGTATGATTACTCATGCTTGTGCACCCACACCTGTAGAGATCTGAAAAGTTTATGGGCTATCAGGGTCTTCTCTCCATCCATGCCATAATGCTTTGAGACACAGTTTCTCACTGAACCCAAAGCTCTCCATTTTGTTTACACTGACTTACCAGCAAACTTGTGAGATCCACCTGTCTCTGCAATCACCTGCAATAGTGGGAATACAGGTAGAGGCAACTATTCTAGGCTTACCCCTGCACACACACACACAGTTCAAACTCAAACTCAAACTCAAACTCAGGTCTTTGTGTTTCAAGAACAAATGTTCTTCCCAACTGAGACTATTTCCAGACTCTTGGATTTCTTAAAGCCTTAACTCTATTGTATATTCTAGGAGAAAACTTCCAGGAATCTACAGTAAGTACCTTTTCTACTTAGAATCCATCTGATGATTCAAAAAAATAATAATAAAATAAAAAATAAAAAAAAAAGAATCCATCTGATGAGCTTTGGTCTTAAATTAAGGGATGTTTAATCTAAGCAACACCTGTTCTCTGGCTCTCCACTAACCATCTTACCCCTGCGTAGTGTCCATGGTGTTGCTCAGTCTTCTTTGCCATTCCAAATTATAGTCTCAATTCTGGCTAGGTGGTTTTTCTGTTACATGAATAGCTTGCTTGCCTCTTTTTTGTTTTGCAAATTTCTTTAAGTCAGTTAAGTTAAATGTCAGTTTTCTTGTAGTGCTAACACACTTCCCAAGCTTTTCTCACTCCTCTTTTTCTAAAGTCACTTACAACTCAAACATGGTCTTTGCATTAGAGTCATAGGACTCCTGTGTGCTTTGTCAAGCTTTAGCTGCCCCGGCCTTGTTCTTCCATTACTGATCCAGATTCTGCTCTGACAGAGACAAATCTCAAGCAGGCTTGCCTGAACACTAGTTTGAGAGGAACCATTATTATATAGCACCTGTGTACCAGATGTAGATATGATGCCTTGCATTATTCTGCATATAATTTAGCAAAGAAAATAATACTTCAAACTATAAAAATAAATTTATTTATTAGTTCTAGTCTTGATGTGATTTCCTTGGTTTATGTTTCTGAAGTCACTTAATAATTTCTTTACATTCTAGCTTCCTCTACTATAAAATTTGATGATGTAATACATATATTTTATTTCAACTGAATGGCATTATTTCTATACAAGTGTGTTGCATTCTAGATACTACATAGCTTAATAGATGCTGCCCTGAAGTTCTCTACCCCTTTTGCTACATTGAAATTGATTAGAAAGGAGAAATTACTATTTTTAGAATTTTCGTCTTACCCAGTGACAATGTAAATGATAACCAAGCTCCAAGAGGCAGAGGTCAGTGGCTGATATGCCACTCTTTTCCCAGTCAAAGGTCTCGAGTGAGTATGCAGTAGTGAGAGAGGGGTGTCTTACGATGAATGACTGATCAAGTTGAGAAAGCTCTAGAAAGACTAGGAAGAACTTGATGTGGCGTTACACAATGCCAGTTGTTGAAAGACTGTATCAAATAAATAAATAAATAAATAAATAATGTTTAAAAAATTGGTATGAAATTAATAAACCAGTTTTTGCCTGTTTGTAAAACAGACAAAGTAATGTCTGCATTTTTCTATTATAAATTTTCATGTTATAGACAAAAGAAGCTGCACAAGGATATTGAAAAACCCTACATATTACATATCTGTAGTATACAAGGTATGCATATTACGTAGTGATGTTTTTGACAATGCCATGGTTCTAACAGGCTGAAAGTGTGACCCGTTTCTATATCATTTGCAATGTTCAATCATAACAGAAGGAGGTGGCACTGAAGCGAGCTTACTTTGATGTCAAGAGGATTGAAGAGACTGTCTCTTTGTGAGAGAAAATTCTTGAAGGGAAAAATAAAACAACTTACCACCTATGAAGACTTTTCAGCTTAATTCAATGGGGTAAGGAATTATAAAATGAATCTTAACTTTTGCCAAGTTGTTTAATGTGAAACTCTTGTTACCCATAAAATCGTTTTCTAATAAGTCATTGAAAATATTTGGTGTCACAAAGAGAAAAAAAAGAATAAAACATAAACAATTTGGTTATTGTAAAAAAATTGTACCCTCTCCCCCTCAATTTAAGATCTTTGCTAATGAGGCTGACCGGTAGATCCATATTTGCAGATAATAATACAATTGCTTTAAACTTGTAAGTTTGTGATAGCATGCTGCAGCTGGACTGGTTATCTTATAGCATGCATATCAATAGTTTCTCCTTCTCTTTCCGTAGCTATTCATCTGGCACTGGCTACAACCTACCTGCATATTCCAAAGAGTCAGAGGACTTGAGATCCATGAACATTATTAGTATTACATCCACTGTCATAACTACATTTATAGCCCCAACTTAGAATGCTTCGTTTTGGCCCAAGGAGACTCAACATCTCACTTCACACAATACAATTTCCTGTAAACTGTCAGTGACCTGTAATGCTTCAACAACTGCATCACATTTGTGATAAGTTTTTAAATGACTAACAATTCAGGGATGGTTGTAAGAGTGTTAAATACCAAAATGGGAGCTGAGGACAAAAATCAAGGCTGTTTTTGTTTTATTTTTGGTTGTTATTGTTGTTGTTTTGATTTTTGACAGTGGGATTTAAAGGCCTTTTCTAGTTTATCAAGACTCAGCTCCCTTGACTTTCTGCCCGAAAAAGAGTAGCTTTAACATCTTTTCTCCACCCTCCCTTCTTCCTTCTTTTCTTCCCTCCATCCCTAATTCCATCCTTTTACCAAGACAGGCCTTCATATATCCCAGGTAGATCCCACAGTTTATATATAATAAGACAAACATTAAAATTCTGGTCCTCCCGCATTTACCTAAGGCTGAGAGTGTAGATGTGTTCCACCATAGTGTTTATGCAGTATTGAGATTGAACCAGGGGTTTTCTCCATGCTAGGCCAGCACTCTACCAAGTGTGCCATGTCTGGAGTACACTTTTAGCCTTTAACATTATATAATCTACAAAATTCAGCATGGGTTGAGATCTATCCTATAGATCAGCCATCCCACAATCTTCCCAAATTAAAGCCTGAGCACAAATAATAATGTAGATCCTGATTATATATTTTCTTGGAAAAATATTATATATTTTCATATATTTTATGAAAAGAAAGGCTTACAGAAAACATTGAGCTACACCGAGGAAAATAGTTTAGGGATTCTAATAGTATACAAGCATGGGGCCTGAACCCAGAAAGTTTATGACTGTATTGTATATAACTGTGTTTGTGGATTATTTTATAAGACTACTTAGATAAAAATAACCTATTTTGGGTTTTCTAACAAATTAAAGCAATAGATAGATACTATATATAGTATACATATATATATATGTATATATTTGTATACTATATGTATATTATAGTTTACATATAGTATACAAATATATACATATATGTAATATATATATATATATATATATATATAGAGAGAGAGAGAGAGAGAGAGAGAGCGAGCGAGAGAGAGAGAATATATTTTGTGGCACAATGTGTGAAAGAATAAAATCTCCTTTTTCATACTTGGCAGTATTATTGTTTGATTTTAATACAAATTCATTCAGAATACAAATTCAATTCAGAATACAAATTCAATTCAGAATACAAATTCATTCAGAAGAATGTATTTTGGTGCATAAAATATGTGTAGGTAATGTTAAAATAAATCAGAAAAGGTGTATCTATAGTCTTGAAATCACAAAACAAATGAAAATTCTATGTTAAGAAAAGATGTCCACTAATCAGAAATTCAAAACATTATTCCTGACAAATTCTATTGCAAAGTCTACATCTCAAACCAGTAAGATTATTATAAGTAAGCATACATGCAAATGAAGTAACTAATAATCAGAGCAAGAGTAACATGCAGTCTTGTTTAATTCACAAAAGAGGAGGGAACAATATAGGGGCTTTGAAATGAAAGAGGACAACACATGAGATTACAAACCCACTGTTGATTTGTGTGGGAAGTACAAACGAGTCTGCAGTTTTTAATTGTGACATTTCTGCTTTCCTCTACATGCATATTCAGAACATGAGCTTCCTCATTTGGACCCAAAGAAGAAATTCTAAATATGGAGTAATGGAGTCATTTCTTGACTATTGTGAACTGACCTGGACTGGAACAATTGTAGTCTTTTACCACCTTAAATACTCTTCTTACACTTTCATACCTCCAAAGAAGTCCCAGGCAAGCCAAAGAAATTTGAAAAAGGAAAAGACAAAGGTAACAGTGTACTAAGAGTATATGTCTTTTAAAACAAAGTCTAGATTCATGACCCATAAAGATAGCTCAATGGGTAAAGACACTTGCTTCCAAGCATTAAAGAGCTGAGTTTGACTTAGTGCAAAGAGAGAGCAACTGTTCAGGTGCTTTGCCACATATATAATATATATAGATTTAAAAAATGTTAATATATATATATATAATCTCAAAATCTCTATATATGTAGATTTAAAAATCCAGATCCATTGTAGTGAAGGGATATGGCAGACAAGAACATACAGATAGGACACCAGACCAGAGTGAATCAAATCCTGACTCAGAGAAGACATTTCATATACTGGATCTCTGCATATTTCCATGAATAATTCTATGCTGATTCTGTGTCCCTAATCTGCTGTAGCGAAGTTTCTTTGCCCAACAGAATAAAGACTGTCTCTTCTAGGTGCACCAGAATCAACAGAGCAAGCCTGCTGCCTTCTTCCCTATTCCACACTACTTCAATCTGTTACTCTTAACATGCTGGAGTTCTGTAGAGTCACATCATCTGACACTTGTACATGAAATTTCAGGGATGCTCAGCACCTTTCTAGTTCTGTTCAGACCTCAGGATATTGAACATCTGGTGTCAGGCAGCATTCAAGTGTAAAGATGTCACAAGTGTGGCACAATACAATGTTGATTTTCAGACTGTCACAATAGTCTTCCAGAGATAAACTTAGCTCTACTTTCTGAATCACACACACACACACACACACACACACACACACAAACAGAGAAAGAGAGAGAGAAAGAGAGGAGAGAGAGACAGAGAAGAAGAGAGGGAGAAGCACAGAGACAGATACAAAGACAGCAAAAGAGACAGAGGTGGGTCTTTGAGAAGTAATACACAGGCAATCATTGGTTAACCTGATGTGCACCTGGATCTGACTGACCTCAAAGCCTTTCAGACCCTGTGGTCTTGCCCAGTAGTGGACCACCTCTCTCTAGTGTATGCCTAACACTAAAGCAATTGCTACCATTTTGAAAATGGTCTGAAAGCAAAAATAAAATAGAATGTTCTGAATAGAACATACCATGAGAACTAAAAAGAGGATTTATTCTTTTCAAAGATTTGATCCCTGTTTATTGTTGCCAGGAGAGGTTTGATTAACTGGGTCTTCTCTTACATTTTGTTTTCATGAGAATAAGGACTTAAGGTTTTTCGATTACTAATGGATTCTCTGTCACTACTGGTGATATAACTAATGATGATAATGATAGAAAAATGCTCCAGACAGAGATAGCCAGGCCAGTTAACACTGGAGATAATGAGACAGCAAGAAGCAAGCACAGGAACATAATCAACAGAAGCCAATATGTCTTGGCACCATTAGAATCCAGTTCTCCCACCATAGCAAGCTGTGGCTACCTCAACATACCTGAAAAGCGCAATGTTGACTTAAATTCCATCTCAGAAAGATAAAAGAGACCTTGAAGGAGTATATATATATAAAACTCCATTTTAAAAAAAAAATACACGAAAGCATAGGCAAGCAGGTAGAAGCCCATAAAGAGAAAACAAGTAAAATCTCTTAAAGAAATACAGAAAAACACAATCAAACAGGTGAAGAAATTGAAGAAAGAAGTCCAAGACCTAGAATTTGAAGTAGAAACAATAAAGAAAAGAAAAGTGAAGGCAAAGAAGTAGAAAACCTAGGAAAGAGGTCAGGAGCTACAGATGCAAGAATCACCAACAGAATACAAGAGATAGAAAAGAGAATCTCAAACTCAAGAAGGAAAATCAAAGTGTGGATAATTCCTTCCTTCTTAAAAGGGGGAACAAAATACCCATGGAAGGAGCTGCAGAGACAAACTATGGAGGAGAGACTGAAGGAAGGACAATCCAGAGACTGCTCCACCTGGGAATCCTTCCCATATTCAATCATCAAACCCAGACACTATTGTGGATGCCAGCAAGTGATAGCTGGCAGGAGCCTGATATAGCTGTCTTCTGAGAGGCTCTGGCATTACCTGACTAATACAGAAGTAGAGGCTCACAGCCATCCATTGGACTGAACACAGGTCTTCAGTGAAGGAGTTAAAGGATCCAAGGAGCTGAAGGTTTTGCAGCCCCTTAGGACGAACAACAATATGAACTTAGTAGTTCCCTCAGAGCTCCCAGGGACTAAACCACCAATCAAAGAGTACACATGGTGGGAACTCATGGCTCTAAGCAGCGTATGTATAGCAGAAGATGGCTTAATCAGTCATCAATGAGAGGAAAGGGCCTTGGTTCTGAATGTCAGTGCCAGAAAGTGAGTAGTTGAGCAGGGGAGGGGGGAGGGAACAGCATTTTTTTTTCGGAGGTAAAACTGGGAAAGGAGATATCATATGACAAGTAAATAAAGAAAATATCTAATAAAAAATGGAAAAAAAAGAAGAGCGAATCTCAGGTATAGAAGATACCACAGAAGATACTGAGACAATGGTCAAAGAAAATACAAAGCATAAAAAGCTCCTAACCCAAAATATCTGGGAAATCGAGGATACAATGAAAAGACTAAACCTAAGAATAATAGGAATAGACAAGAGGGAAGATTCCCAGTTCAAAGTATCGAAAAACATCTTCAATAAAATCATAGAAGAAAACATACACAACCTAAAGCAAGAGATGGCCATAAATGTCCAAGAAACCTACATAACACCAAATAGATTGGACCAGGAAAGAAAATCCCTCCCTTAACATAATAATCAAAACCTAAATGCATGAATAAAGAAAGCCTGTTAAAAGCTGAAAGGGGAAAAGACCAAGTAACAACATATAAAGCCGCTTATTAGACTTACACCAGACCCAAGAGGACATGCATGGTAGGTACTCACTAATAAGTGAATTCCTGGAGAGATCTTCATGAGAGAAAGCCCAAAGGGTCAACAGAATGAATAGCAATATGCAGCCTGGGGACATGGAGGTGTACAGAGAACCTTTAGAAAGTATCAGAGACCCCGGAGTAAGAGATTCTCACAACTCAATGGGGGGGGTGACCACAGATGAAAAGTCCGACAGTGGGAAGAGGGAACTCAAAAGAGTCCAACTCCAGTAGCTAGACAGGCCCTCAAGTGAGGGGATGGGGTTACCAAGTTACACTTGAAGTTTCTGAATGGAAACTGTGCCTGTCTGAAAGAACTGTAGTGACAGAAATAGAGGAGACTGAAAGTGAGACAGTCTAGAAGCCAGCCCAAATTGGAATCTATCTCATGGGGAGACACCAAGGTCTGACACTATTACTGAAGCTATGATGTACTTG
This sequence comes from Mastomys coucha, assembly GCF_008632895.1. Lineage (NCBI taxonomy): Eukaryota > Metazoa > Chordata > Mammalia > Rodentia > Muridae > Mastomys > Mastomys coucha. The sequence goes on from NW_022196899.1 coordinate 11,783,175, forward strand.
CCGACTTGGTTGTCCTCTGAGAGGTCCTACCAGCAGCTGACTGAGACAGACACAAATGCTTACTCCCAACCAGTGACCCCTATGATTGAATTATGGGAAGGATTGAAGAAGCTGAAGAGGCGGGCAACTCGATAGGAAGACCAGAAGTCTCAACTAACCTGGACCCCTGGAATCCCCCCACAAAATGAGTCGCCAACCATGCAGTATAAAGGGGCTGGTCTGAGCCCCCCAGCACATATATATAGCAGAGGACTGCCTGGTCTGACCTAAGTAGGAGAAGGCTCCAACTTTAGGGGTTGCCTGCCTCATGTATAAAATAAAGCACTTTACAAAGGGTCAAACTAAAGAGACCATAGAAAAGCAGTACAACCTGTTCATCATTTGAGCTTCTGCATGCAAGGCCAGTGTTCCTCAGGTGACTACTCCACTCTGCACTTTGTTTCTCTGTGTTCTACACCATTATCTCCTTGCAGACAGACACCTGGACAGTTCACGTCCTTTTAACTGGAGCAACGTTGTCAAGAGTAACCTCAAAATCCTTCATTGCAGGAAAAAAAAAAAAAGGTCATTATACAGTGGATAGAAACCTTAAGACAAACAAATAAATAAATAAATAAATCGTATATCAACTGGTGATATAATCCCCAAGGGGAAACAGACTTTAGTTGAACAATCAGAAGCCTGGCTAGCTTTATGGTGTTTACACTGCTGCTTGCTAATGGATCACCATAAAGGAAGCAAAAGAGCCCTTACACTATTGAGTAGGCTATCATGGGAGTCTTCCGAGTGTGCCTTTTTTATTTGCTGCCGTCAGGTTAATGAGCTCACCAGCCCACTTGATGTTGAGGACTTTGTAACAAAGCAATCTCTCATTAAATGCTGCCTGGCACCACTCTCTTGAAGCAAAGGGACATTCAGATTATTGAATGCCTTTGTACTTCTCATTCCTACCAGGCTATGGAGTCCAGCAGTGGCATCAGTCCCACACACTTCCTGGCAGGCATCCAGTCATCTGCCTGCCCTCTTCAAACTGCATGGGCATTTGCCAATCTAAGCAGCACTGGTAGGCAAACAAGCATGGCACACGACTCTTCTGGCTGAGAGCCATGTGTGCAGCTGAACAATCTAATTTGTTTCCACTGTAGAGGGAAACATTCTTTCCTATTCTTCCCTATTTGGTTGAATTTACACGTATAAGTTTGTTATGGTACAGAGGAATATGCACTTATCTACAATTCCTTTCTGCTTTTACGTCTCTTTCCTTTCAACAGTACAGGTCATGATTTTGTCTGTGGCTTTTTTAAAGTTCCTCCTGGCTGACAATTTCTTCAATGAAATGACCTCTGAGTGTTATCAGCGAACTAGCAGGTGTGTCTCTATTCAGAATCTTCCAGACGGAAGTGCATCTTGGGTAAAGAGCAATCTAGGTACAATCCAGTTTTTTTCTTTTTCCCAACATTACACATGAGATTTAATGATTTGCTGTCCTAAAAGAAAAAATCTAACAAATCTTCTTCCAAGTTTGATGGCTTCACCCCATGACATGCTGACCCAAATTAAGATCAAACAAATCACATAATTATTTTTAAATGCATTTAATTTTATTTCAATACAATACAACTTTGTGCCTGATTATTAATTTATTTTTCCTAATTACTAGATACCCAGTTTAAAAATGCAACATGACATTAAATAAAATGATATTCAAAAATACATGTATTTTTAACCCTGGGCCCAAATGAAAAAGTAGGGTTAAAGATGAAACCACAGCCATACATTTTTATTCTGCTCAGTTTTTCAAATAGAACCTGAGGAATGTTTTTTTCTTGCTATTTTAGAATGGTTCTTCACAAGAAATTAAGCTATTCTCACCTTAAAAAGTTGGATTATTTTGCAGATTTCCACATACTCAAAGAGAGCAGTGACTATCAAAGCAATAAAAAGTGTCAGCTCCTTTCCTTAAGTTTCTTAAAATGGGCTATGGAATGCAAATTACAAACTCCTCTATAAATAAGATTCAAATGTCAAAATGAATAAAGAAAATTTAGATGTAACAATAAAATTAAATATACTGCAAATAGCTATAAGAAAGAAAACAAATAATCACAAAAGTAGTAGACTTCTCTCAGATGCACTTTAAATACTAGAATAAAGAAGATAATGACATAAAATGCTAGTTACATTCATTTGAGCTGCCACACTATATCATGTTTCGATTTGCTTCAAAGATATGGACTTTATGAAATAATAGCTTTGTGGAATGGAAATTTAAAGTCCTTTCTTTAGATGGTTTACTGTCCTTCTATTTTATTATTTACAAGTACATATTTACACTTTGCTTAAATAATGTCAATTCAGGCCAGGCGGTGGTGGCACACTCCTTTAATCTCAGCACTTGGGAGGCAGAGGCAGGCAGATTTCTGAGTTTGAGGCCAGCCTGGTCTACAGAGTGATTTCCAGGACAGCCAGGGCTATACAGAGAAACTCTGTCTCAAAAAAACAAAACCAAAAAAAAAATGCAAAAAAATAATGTCAACTCAAATGCTTCTAAATTTTTTGACATCAAATCTAATGGTTATTCAATGTTTACATAGTTAATGTCTATATTTTTTTAAAAAGTACTTTTATTTCTACTCATGCTACTATAACTAATGTCAGATTCTAGGTACATAAACATAAACATCTATTTATGTTGTAAAAGAAATTATTATTTAAAAACACAATATATTATTTGTTATGGTCTTTTTAAAAAAGGAAATCACATGCATATTTTATTCTACATTTTATTTTATTAATCATTTTTAAAAACAGGTAGATTTCAGTAAAATTGCATTGCCAATGTTAATCTTTTCTACCGGAGAGGATGAGACAGCAAAAGGAAAAGGAAACACGGGAAAGGTAGTTAGAAATTACCAGTGCATAGAGTAAGATTTCTACAACTATATGTGTGGTCTTTGTTGATCTTAAGGATGCTTCAAATTGATGAAGCTTCATTGTACATTCCAGGTTTACACACGTTCACATTTTAGTTCAGCTTGTATATTTAAAGTCTTGGGATCAATGCAGTCATTTGCCCATCTAACTTGATTGAGCTATTTAGCTGGTTGTTGTAAATTTTGGAGACCCTATTTTCATGGGTTTCAAGAAAGTCTGTGTGGCCAGTTTGAAGAAGTAATACTCTATTCTTAAAAACTCAGTGTAACTTCTTTCAATTTCACTGGTGCAAAGTACATAGGAAATTCAGAAATGCCCCAAACACAAAGGATTGTGTTATTATTTGGTATAATATGAATAGTGTTGAAATTTCAGAATACTTGTAAATAATTTAATTCATCCCAAAACACAGCTGAAGTTCTCTTAGAGAAAATTCCATAGAGAAATATTACACAATGTCTAATTACATGTGAAATATGATTAAAGAAAATGTACATGTATCCTGTCTTCTTGTCTTTTTCAAGTATTAATTTCTCTGTTAGTTTAAGTTCACTTTTAAAGCCTTATTAGTATTTGATCATATTACCTCATGATACATTACTGTTTGCTAATATGCTTTCTAAAATAATAATTTAGATGACCTCAGAGAACTTATTTTATGTAGATATGCATGATCATATGTGAGGGCATAGCCTCCTCCATTGGATGCTAGCCAATATTTATTTTTACAAAACATGTAAAGAGTGAAGTTGTCATAACATTGTTTATTATAAGCATATTATATATGAATAATAATACAATTTCCCTATTAAGGTAATTTGTGTTGAGAATCACGGATTAACTAAATATTTCAAAAAACAGAATCCTAATGTATCTTGAAAATTTGGGTAAGCAAATTGGTTGGCTAAATTCTCTGCAATAGTCTTCAATTTTTTATCTCACTATTTATAGGAAGCTGCAGAAACAGCTGAGCTTACTGAAGTCATGTCACATTTGCTGAGTGAACGGTTTACTCCAGAGCATGCTTAGAGGCTACACGAGGCGACTTAAGGTTTGGTATGCAATCCTAAGCACTGAGAAGGTGTAAACATGGGCATTTTTCAGTCCAGCCAATCAATACTGCATTGATGACTTTTTACTGACCTTTAACCCCATGAAGAATTCCAATAGCACCATACTGAATCTTCCTGTCTTCAAGGGCTGCCTAGCATAAGCTACCAATTTTACAATCGATCTAAAGTCATCTCTGTGAATAAAGCTTGAGGTTTCCAGCAATTGCAAGCAATTTTTGAAAGGTCAGGGCTAGGTTTTTATTTGCTTGACCTGTGCTTTCAACTTGTATCATAGTTCTTTATAACCACTAAAAGTAGTAAGAAATTTTCAGATTTTTTTTCCCCATGTATTTTTAGTAACCCTTTGGGCATTTTCACTGTCCCTAAAAGAATATGGTTGCATGGCAACCTTCGCAGTTGCTATGGAGACTCCATGTGTAAGCAGCTGCTGCAATCAGCATTAACTCCAGGCTTGCAGGTTTGTCATTCCAATACATAGGGAGGGGGAACCCAATAGGACAGCATTCTGCCGTAAAGGGGAAGTCACCTAGATAATGTCACTCACAAACATATGTTCCACAATTATTCTTTCCACTGTTTTATTGCTGCAATTATAGCTAAACTAAGATTACAAAATTATATGGTTTTAATTTGCCTCTATTGACTATGTTTCACTTCCATTAAAATTAAGTCTGAACTCATTTACGTAGAGAACTGTAGGCTTTCAAAAAATATTTTTTTGCTTTCTCATTTAATGTCAACAAGGGAGAAAAACCAATGTCCATAGAAATTTTTGTCTGAAAAAAAGCAACTCAGCCAAAATATAAATTAACCTGTCTTGCCAAGCATGGCCCCTATTTCTTAGATCTGTATTTGTAATATTTTCAGATGTGTCAGGATAGACATCAAAGATTCCTTAGATGACACTGACCCAAGTCTTTCAAATGTAAGCAGAAATGCTGGTTAAGCCATCCTAAGCCCTTATGCTTAATTCATCTCATCAAGTGGAAGTGTTGCAGCATGTGACCTCAATAGCAAATTTCTTAAACAGAAAACCTACGGACAGAATTTGTAGGAAACTATCAGGGACCCTTCTTTCAGACTATTCTTACCTAATTGTGATAAGCCTGAATGATGCAGAAGTCCTTAATACTATCAAATGAATTTATTTCAGAAAAAGATGATCTCATAATGCATAAACACAATATTATTACTGCAGGAATCATCTACGAGATAGTTTGCTACATTTTTGCAGATATGAAGTTAACATCACAGAATAAAGAAAATTTATGTTTAGTCTAAGATTTAAATCTCTTATTTTTAGAAACCTGAGGGTTACTACTAAAAATCAGTATGCTACACAAAGCAATGTCAGAATCCGCTTTCTAAGCTTTATGATACACTAACAAACAAGCAAGAAAGAACTGTTTCCTATGGCGGCTCTGGTTCTAGAGATATTGTCAGCCTTTCTGTGATGCAAAAAAATGGTCACATTTTATTATTGTTCTTGGAGATTTAAAATAATACACAGAATAAAACATTAATCGAAGGAAATTTGAAACTCTGTAAATGACTGAATAGAGCTATTTTAAGACAAGACAAGCACTGAAAACTTTAGAAGCTGTTAACAATAATCACTTATGTTTATACTATGAATCACAGAGAAGGTCACATGCATACATGTCAAAAAGATATTTCTTTAATGGAATAGTAATGTATGAAACCCATGTGAATGTGTATATACACATGCATGTATCTCATATTAGTGGTGTTATCTTTATATTGTAAAATAACACCCAGTCATAATGCATAACTACATGTCCTAAAAAGCCTCCCTTAGACACACTTTAAAGGATGAAATTTAACAATAGCTAAAAAGTATCCCACTAACATGTTCTTGATTAAAATATAACACACAATTCCAGAAACTTGTAATTACCATTTTAATGGATCTTTAAGTAGATATCTAATTGCACAATTCATAGATTTAAGAAATCTGAATGTTTTATTGTTTAATATTAGAGTGATTTTGTTAATTTCATTTTCCAACACCCAATATATATTGCTGCAAATATTCATTTTTTAATTCAGTAAAATACAAGAAACAGTCATCCCCTCATATATGTTGCTCTCTCTCTCATTTGGATGCAATCTTTTTTAGGTATCAAGAGTCAGGCTGCTGCGTGTTCTTAAATTGAAACCACCAATAAACCCTTAAGCAAAATAGCATTATCAGGTGCTGCTATTATACACAAATCCAGGTGACATTAAGTGACCTATTTTCAAAGCCTGTCTGAAAAAAAAAAGTGGAAACCAAAGAATTGAATTTTTATGTCCTTAATAGCTCCTTCTCAGACAATTTTTAAGTCAGAGTATGATCACTGAAGGACAAATTCCCAAGCTCATAAACACAACAGGGGCAACTTGTGCAGCCCTACCAACTGGATCTTCTGGCCTGTTTGTTCCAGGTCATGGCTCAGTGCCACACAGGCAGAGAATACTTGTGAGTCAATGCAATCTTGCTGACCAGGATTTCAAGCCAAATACTTTCAACTACAGCAAACATGTAAAGCCATATTTGGTGATTTAAGTAATGATTACTTTTCAATACATGTTATATTAATCTGAAATATGGTACATCTTGATTTGTATAATAAATACACTTTCATAAAATTGCAACTTGTACAATTTTGAAAAAAATATTGTATTCTAAATTTGTCATTGCTACACTAATCAAAGCACTGTAGTCTTGAGTTTCATGATAATCGAAGCTAGCCTAGCAAATGTTGCAAAATATACGCCTGTAGTTGTAGATTCAAACTGCACTTCTAAGTGGACTCTGATGAATGGGATGTAAATGCTATTTCCTCGAAAAGTGATATGAATCCAAAGCAATCATTTGGTTAATTTGAGTACTAGATCTTGTGACTTTGAATGAGAAGGGTATATTTGAATTAAACAATAGGAGTTAACTGTGTACATTGAGTGTAATCTACAATTCTCAGCTGAATTATTTTGACAATTCATGAAAGTAAGAAACAAATATAATCTCTTCTACATATTATTTATGCATGTTTCATGTTATACAAAAACCTGAAGTAATAAACATTCGCATGTTTTCACTGAATATAGCAACTATTAGCATTATGTCAATTTTTTTTTTTTCTCTATTTTAGATAAATATGGCTGCATTGCACGGTGCAATATATCAACTAATACCAGCTTTTTTTCCTCTCTGAAACTTTCAAAGTTAAGCTATATCATGGCATTTCACCTCAGAACACATCAATATGCAATTACAAAAAACAAGGGCAGGTGCTCGGTAAATCAGAGTGTCATTTTCTACTTAATAAATGCACCATTGTCACCATGACACTTTCCCTTATAAGGTTCATAGACACAAGTCCTGAATTTCTCTTTTCAGATGAATATTAAGATGAAGATGTCTCATACAGTCAATATTCTGTGCCATTATATTGCATCTATTTTTGTGTTCCTCTTTAGTTCTTGTGGCTCTGGAGTAAGCCTTCAGCATGTGTTGTCTATGCAAATGAATTGGTTTGAAGAATCCATGCCACTTTCTTAAAGGTTTTAAAATTTAAATTTCTTCTATTGTTTTCTGACAATTGGATTTATGTTGGACATTTTGTGAAATAGTGCTATAAAGGTCAAAGGTAATAAATGCCTGAGCAGAAAAGATGACTTTTTGATAAAGAAGCATCAGGATGTATCTTCGTTTTCCCCAATGTGTTCATTTGTTTCTGATACTAATTTGAATGAATTGCTAGAAATGCATACTCATTTCCAACTGTCACTAATACGAATACTTACAATTCATTTACAATAGTTTGGCTTACTAGACTTTGAACTATAATCCCTCCCTATTTTGTGTATAAGTCATAATGAAATGTTTTGTGATTGAATTTCTCTTCCTCAACCCATCCACTTCCACAGAGATGATACAGTGGACAGACTTTAAAATAAGTATCTTTGCAACACTCTTGTTTTTAAAGGTAACACAATGAACTTTTCTCCTAGCATTACTAAATATCTGTTATATCTATCATATCATCACATCCTTGGAACACTTAATAAAGAAAGAGAAAAGAAAATGTATTTAAAAAACATTTTGCGGTATTTGTATTTTTCTGCATCCTGTAATTTCTGTATTGTCAAGAGAATCAAAAATACTTTGTAATCAACACATACAAAGATGTTTTATTGTTGAGAAAAATTGAGGGGCAAAGTATTTTATAGAAAATAAAGAAAATGAAAAGTGTCAAAAATCCATGGTCTACCTACTTCATTTTCTCTGGTCATGTATAGGTACAAAAGTGCACTTGTTAAACTTTAAATATATTATAAATGCCATGCAATTCTTAATGCCTGTTTTCTAATCACATTTTATGTGTTATCTAGTATTTGGTTCTAACTGGCCTATATAATACACATGGAGTACATGCACCCAATAGGCCACTTACGATGGTGGAAGTATGTGAATTTTGCAGTATGGCTCCCCAAAGCCTTTCTACTAAATATAATATAATGACCATACATTCCTTGCCAGGATCTTAAATGTGGAGCTCACCCAAATGCCCCATCATTTGATTCTTTGGTTTTTGTTTTCTGGTTTTTGGTTTTGGGGGTTTATTTTTTTGCTATTTTCTTTATTTACATTTCAAATGTTATCCTCTTTCCCTGTTTCCTCTCCTCCAGTAAACCCCCTATCCCATCCCCCTCACTCTGCTTCTATGAGGGTGCTCCTCCACCCACCCACCCATCTATTCCCACCTCCCCTCCCTCAATTTCCCTACTCTGGGGCATCTACTGAGCCTTCATAGGACCAAGGACCTCTCCTCCCACTGATGCCTGACAAAGCCATCCTCTGCTATATATGCAGCTGGAGCCCTGTGTACTACTTTATTGGTGGCTTAGTCCCTGGGAGCTCTGGGGTGTCTGGTTGGTTGATATTGTTCTTCCTACAGGGTTGCAAACCCATTCAGCTCCTTCAGTCTTTTCTCTAACTCCTCCACTGGGGACCCTGTGCTCAGTCCAATGGTTGGCTGGGAGCATCTGCCTCTGCATTTGTAAGGCAGTCATTTGATTCTTAAGCATTTGAGAAATTTTGTTCTATTATATCTGCGATTGCTGGTTCTTTTTCAAGAGCAATGCTTTATAAATTTCATGTCTTTGTGCAAATTTGGGGCTACAGTTTAGGTATATGGAAAGGAAATCATTGGAAGTCCCCACTCCCAATTTTATTGAGTGCATCATCGTTGGGAAATTTAAATATTTATTTCAACCATAAACTAATAATAATGTCCTTTATGATTAAGTATATACAGTTCCATGGCAGAGAGGTGGGCCTCAGAAAGCTGTGTTTATAATCACACAAAGGCCAAAGATATCATCTTTATTTCATATTCTATGCTACTCATAGCTCATAGCTATACTCCTTCAGCTTAGAGTGTAACACAGATCTGTTCTAGATCTTCTTAAACAAAGATTTTTCTTGAAACTATATGGCTAAATATATACCTTTGTGCATAAGCACAAAAACATAGCTAAATATGTGTAAGGAGAAAAATTCAATATAACCAAACCTCAATACTATGATGAGAGTAACTGAACTGGGTCTTTAGCTTGATGGTAAAATTCTTGCATGCACAAGCTATGGACCTCTATCCAGCACTGAAAATAAAATGTAATTGACCCGGAAGAGTCAACCATATATGCTGTTTTTGAGAATACAGGCATACCTTCGTTTAACCCTATAAATACATTTGAAAAACAGAAACTCTGTTTATGTTACTATACCCAGGGTTTTTTATAAAAAACAAGGTTGTACAAGGAGCACACATGGGCTGTACTTAGGCTCCCTGCACATATGTATCAGAAATGCAGCTTGGTCATCATGCAGGTCCCCCAAAACTGGAGCAGAGGCTGCCCCCGACTCTGGGCTGTGTTGTCTAGCTTCAGTGGGAAAGGATGCACCTAGTCTTTCAGGGATTTGATGTGCGAGCCTGGGTTCGTACACAGTAGGGCCTCCCCTTTCTCAGAGAAGGAGAGTGAGGAATGGTGGGCGGGGTTACTTTGGGTAAGCTGGGATGGGGATGTAAATTTAATAAACAAACAAACAGACAAATAAATGTAAAAATTTAAAAGCTTATCTTACAACAATTAAATAACTTTTATGTCCCATAGTCCCTTTAAAATTGCTAATATACACAAATAACACTATAGCGTGTATTAAAATATTTTCTTACCACCATCTCCCCAGAAAGCATGCTTATTATATCCTCTTAGCATACATATTAAACCCAAAGTGGGGAATAATCCCGGAAGCATCGAAACCAAACCTTAATTACACAAAGCAACAAGAGATGCTAATACTGGCTCCTATAGTGACTATACTTGCTATAGCATTGTCTCTCCATAGTTACTTTAATGCTTAGCTTGACCCATGCCATTTAAAACAGTCAGTACAATGTACTACCTTCCCATTTCAATTTAAATTTAACTAAAACTGTAAGAACTTTCATTTTAGCCAAAAAAGGAAAAAAATATTTTGAGTAATTTATTTTCCCAATACAGATAGGATTTAATGAATAAAGATTCATTAGATAAATATATCACTCCAACCCAATACTACCTATTTAATAACGATAATTTTGAAATAAAAGGTTGTAGGAAGAAATGGAAATGGATATGGAAAGGAAAATATAGAAAGATCATAATTTTTGTTTTGTTTTTACTATTTTTTATTTATTTATTTATTTATTTATTTATTAAAACTCCAGATTTTATTCCCCTCCCGGTCCACCCTCCAACTGTTCCACACCCCATCCTTCCTCCTGGCCCCCCTGTCTCCAGGCGGATGTTTCCAACCCCCACCCCACCAGACTTCTAAACTGCCTGGGGCCTCCAGTCTCTTGAGGGTTAGGTGGATCTTCTCTAACTAAACCCAGACCTGGCAGTCCTCTGCTGTTTATGTGTTGGGGGCCTCCTATTGGCTGGTGTATGCTGCCTGGTTGGTGTTCTAGTATTTGAGAGATCTCGTGGGGCGGGGTCCATGTTAATTGAGACTGCTGGTCCTTCTACAGGCTTGCCCTACTCTTCAACTTCTTCCAGCTTTCCCCTAATTCAACAACAGGGGTCAGCAGCTTCTGTCCATTGGCTGGGAGCAAATACCTGCATCTGACTCTTTCTGCCGCTTTTTAAAAATTCTTTACATTAACTCAGTTCTCACAATGGTTGAACCATCGACATAATCATAATAAACTACAAAGTATCTTTACATAAAAAGATTCATATCCTTTAAAATAATTCTTGTTAATTAAGAGCTTCATTATCTTTCAGGCTACAGTCTCTGAATATAAATGTGAGACTCTCACTGCAATGGCTTGCATTTGCTCTTTCATGATTGGCATTAAGTATGTTAATAATATGCCTGACTTAAATATTATTTGATTTTATAAATCAAATAATATTACTGTGAATTTCAATAATAAAATATAGACCGATTGAAAGTGTACAATTACTTAATACAGTTTCTATATTTTATGTCAGAATTGAGTGTTATGTATCACATTTCCATTAATATAAATATTCACTAATTTATTTATATTGAGGAAGAGGCAGGAACTTAAGAAACCAATGTTATTCTAAAAATAAGTGTCAAAATTATACATTGCCCATAATCAGTCCCACTTGCTTGTCAGGACTCAATGTAGATTACAACCCAACATGATACTTGTAGTATCTGACTCTGGGAATGATTATGCAAAACAGAATTTGTTGTTTAAAACTTACCTTTGTGATGCCTGCCAGTGGTGGCGCATGCCTTTAATCCCAGCACTTGGGAGGCAGAGTAGGCAGATTTCTGAGTTTGAGGTCATTCTGGTCTACAGAGTGAGTTCCAGGACAGCCAGGGCTATGCAAAGAAACCCTGTCTCGAAACAAAACAAAACAAAACAAAACAACAAAAAACAAAAAACTTACCTTTGAGACATGAAAATACAACAGTGATTGTGTTTAAAACATACCGTTTAAACTCATGCTGCTTGGTTTTATGTAAACCAAGTAAATTTGATTTAAACGCTTGGATCATGTTTTAGCTTTTCCTTAGTGAGACAAGGAGATTTAAGTGAGAAATAATTTTTTCATTTAAATTTCTTGTTTAATGTGAATATCCTGAGAGATGCTGGCTAAGGATTTTCTTCAGCATTCTTTTATTCCAAATATCACCTTTCTCTCAGCTTATTTTTATCAGAAGACAAGGACAAAATGTATACATTAGTATCTGCTGTGCCCGTGAGACTTAGCCAACATGCAGCCTTTGCTGATGGCATGTCTCCATTAATGTCACGTTATCCTTTCATGTTTTTCAGATGAAATCTTTTCTGGTTCTGCAGGCTAACATGACCCTTCTCATTGATGAACTGTCCTGTGTTTATAGAGCCCAGTACAAGATAAATCAAATGAGTGGAGGTATAATCCTGACCCAAACCTATCAACATTTTTGGGTAAAGAGGATAATCAGAATCTAGGTTGATTTTGTGGACTTTTATAGAAAATTCCTTTTAACAAAGAGTGATAAAAAGTGATATTCATGCAGCAAAAGCAAGAACAGCAACTAAAGGTTTGAAAAGCCCACCAAGAGAGAAAATTCAACCCACTTAAAGTAAATCAATAGCTATATATTTTTCTATGATTAGTGTCCCCAAATAAGATGATATGAATCTGTTTTACGTTCAGATACTTTTTAATCCTACAGATGAAATCTGTCCTACTGTTTCCAACTGGTTTTCATTCTAACATAAAAATAACTACCATAAAGATGTGGTTTCACTACCTAGTCACATACAAAATACAAAATATACCCAATACAGCTTGTAAAGTGACTAATTCCTAACTTGCTTCTTTAACTGTGGTTTATTTTCAAGATGTCATAAGTGACATCAATATTCCTGAACATTAAAGCCTCAGATATTAAAATGGAATCAAAGAAAACCACCATTTGCTAGGTTTTATGCAACATAGCATTTCTGAAACACTGAAGTTCTCATGGGTATTAGAAAATAAATTTATTTGACCAGCTACTTCCTGGTGAAATCTTAAATTCTCATGTTTTAGCAGCATGATAAAGACTGTTCATAGTTGCAGAAAAATACAAGGAGATTTTTGAGTCTATTCTAGCTGACTTATAACACTCTTTCTTCAGATGATAAGAAATTACAATAAAAGAGCCTAAAACGATGTTCTGATTGCCAATACTATATGTAATATACATTAACTGCCCCAAACAGCAACTTTAAAAAGAATTGAAACTGTGTCATTTTTTTGAAAATCTTTAGCTAACAAAGCATTACTTTACTTTGTAACTCAAAAAATCTTGAACTATACTTGATTTTTAAATATTTACTTCAAAATGCCTTAACAAAAGATTTATTCTCTTAATAAGTTAATTTTATTTATTATTCTGGAAAAAAGTGATTCCTGCTAACACCCTAGAAAGATAATTACTTTGACAAACAGTGTGTTTATGAAAATCGCACCAAATATTCTCTCACTTGACATATTGATTGTAATACACATAGAGAAAGTTCTCTAGCATGTGAATTTCTGTCTGACCTAGATTCACACAGCCATTCTGCTTTTGATCATGTGCATACTCCAATCTGAAGGATCAACGGTTCTCTCTGCAGCCGCACATAGTTGCAGTAAGAACACAAAGCCATCAACGCAGGAGTGAAACTCTTATTAACGTTTAAATTTTACTTTCATTTCTATTTCGGTGTGTATGCGTGTTTGCATGTTTATATTTACATGTTTACGGGAATACCAGGAGAGAAAGGAAGAGAATACTGGATCCCCTAAAACTGGAGTTGCAGGTGGCTTACAGACTGGGTTCTGGAAACTGGACTCAGATCTTCTGAAGAGTGCAAGTGCTCTTAACTGCTGAGCTATTGCTCCAGCCCCACCTTAGAATGTTTTACAGACTTTATGATAACACACCCTAACTTCCATTTACTTTCTTAAGCCCTATTTACCTTGTTAAGTTTGTTTGTAACTCAGCTAAGTACATACAAACAATAACTCATTTTTAAATGTGAAATGATTATAGTACTGCTTGCAATTACTTGAAAATATAATTTTTAATAATCAGGTCTTACTTTATTCTCATAATATGTCTTATCTTGTAGCTGCAGCCGTTTTTCTAAATTAAAATAAAATACCATTAGTTAGAGCACTATGCGCCACTTAAATATCCATTTCTGACTATTTGTCATTCTGCTGAGGTTGAAATATCTGATGGTTTTAATGTAAATTCAAAGGTGTGTTCCTCAAGAGGAGAAGGTAATGATGCTATATAATTATGGGGGTTCAACAATTCTCTAAATTTCAAACAAAATCTTCCTTATAGCTAACAAGCTTTATCACTTTTATGTCTTATGACTAACAGGAGGAAACTGCACACTTAGAAATATGAGACGAAATTCAATTAAGTTTTTAAAAAAGTGTCCATTTTGAATTATGTTATTGGTTTCCAGTGAGCATTCGGTATCTTTCTCTCCCAGTGTGCCAGGAAAGCCACACACATTCCTTCTTGTTACAAATCTGTAAATCTGGAAAGGAGGAAATAACATGAATAGAAAATCTCTTCTTAGAATATAAAGGCCTGGGGCGTTTTTAAAGAGAACTATAAGCTCTATTCTATTCATAGTAATTACAGGATCAGATCAGGTTAATGTGGGGACCCAGGTCAATAAAGTACTATGAGTTCACAGCTTTAATCTCCTCCTTTTGTATAGTCTGTGGCGCTCACATGCTGCTGGGCTCACCAGACCACTGTAGGAAACATGGATGTCATGAATGTTTTTAGCATCATGGAAATCTATATGTTGTCAGTCACAACTTTCAGAAGCCAAAGAAAAGATAACTTCTCAGAACTATCAGGCAAGTTTTTCTTCTTTCAACTCAAATAATAAAGGTCAAATTTCATTTCTAGGTAATGCCATTTTCAGTGGCCTTTCACAATAAAATCTGTTTCTTTATTAAATTCTTCATCTGCCCATCATTCACAGAACATATTAGACATACTTAATAAACAGATAAATGAAAGCTAAAATAGATTAGAATCTGACTCCGTGCACCTTTTCCTGCAATTTTCCCTAAAATTTCTGTGGAGGATGAAGAAAACTGAAATCTGTACCCTCTGCCAGAGAAATTCAATTGCAGCTTGTTTCTATTGCTTTGCTGTGTTTTCTGGAAAGTGTTTTTTTTTTTTCATGTTCCATTTCTTGCTTATCACTGTGAAATTCTCTTCTTAAGGATTGAACGTTCTTCTCTATAAGATAGTAGGTAAAGATTAGATTTGTTGGAATTTCTATTAGTGATATTTTTATTTTATATTTTTAAGGACAGAAGGAAGTTAGTATCAGGAATGTTTTATTCTCAGACGAAATTAAATGACTTTATAGAAAATAAAACATTCTTTAACCACTTGTTTAATTGCATGGGCAGCTATGTGGTTCATATTTAAGAATAGGAGACAATTGCTGAAAATACTACTCAATGTGAGTAACTTTGAATGACATCTTCAACCCATTTCAGATTCCTACAATGGTATTTCTGTTTTCTTCAGAGTCTTGGTAAATATTTTAGCTGGTGTTTGTTTTTAAAATTATCAGTCACTGCAAAACACATGATACTCAGCACTACCCTCCAGTCTTAGGGTTTAACCAATATGAAGAAAGCTCAGAAAGCAAATAAAGGCCAAGTTTATTTGTGGTTGACTACTTTACCCCAGCTTTTGTAACTACCTCACTTTCTCTGCCTTTCTGTTTACATGAATAATGTAAATGAACAAAGCAGAGAATTATAATGGATGAAAAGTTCTCTAAATACCTTAAAACTATCTAACAGAGATGTATTAAACACATTGTTGATATAATGTGATACTCTACTATAACCCTTGATTATTTACATTTCTAGAATTTTAACAATAAGCTTTTATAAACACTTTCAGTTTAGCATAGGTATAAATATTCTTGGTGTATCAGTATCAAAATAGATAAGCCACTTGATTTCCTGCATGACAAGTGAAGCAGCTTAAATGAACAATGACTTAAATCTTGCATTCATTTGATTCATAAATATCATAACTTCAACAGTTAATTGTTAATTGTTTTCAGTAACTTTAAATGTTTATCATCTACTACTAATTGTTTATGAAGTTTAAAGAAAGTAAATTTGTAGTAAATTCCCATTTTAAATAAATTTACAAAAGTTTTCTACAGAACTGACCATTTGATATAAAAGGGAAATGTTAAAATTGAGGTCAATTGATGAAATTTTCTAAAAATGTGCTAAATAAATAAATAAGTAAATAGATAAGTAAAGCTACCAAATATGTTAGTACTTGAAAGATGTGAGCACTGGTTAATGCCAGAATGCAATGTGGCAAAAACGAATCAATCAGTTCGGCTTAGTTCAGCCTCTGCAACTGGCCATCTGGTACAAAATCAACCAAATGTATCCCTGCATATTCATCTTAATTTTCACAAACACTCAAGAGAATGTCATTCTAGAGCAAAATAAAATTAAACTACCATAATTTTTTTAAAAATCTTTCCTTTCAGACACTCTTGGGAATACTGTATTTCTATGGAATACATCATTTTAGATGATGACAACTTTCATGAACAGGTCAGTGTGGTTTTAGTGACGTCAACAGTGAATCAAAGGGCCTTAGCCACTTTCAGGCAACTTTATAATTTTATAACTTCCTCAACATGAAGTTGGTCAAACAATCGTAATTATTGGTTATTAGTTATTTTCAACAGGATCAAAACAATACTAGTTCATGTTTCTATTCCTACTTTCATGAAATCAGAAACTAAGATTTCATTTGGTGAAATAAAAGTTTAACATAATCATCATACTATTATAAAAATAAACCAGCCAGAGAGGGAGGAAGAGGAAGGAAACTTGGTGTAACTAGACAATTTTAGAAATAACTTTTTAATTTAATTCAATGTTTATTTATTAGGGATATTCTAAAGAATAATATATCCTTGGAATGCGTCTAATTAGAAAAGTAGCCCTATATACTATTTAGAATCAACACTAGAATTTATTTGTAATTTTACTTATTTAGTTTTGTCCCATTTTAATTTATAGTTTTACTCCTAAATAAAGATTTATCAAAATAGAGTAAAACGACATAGTCACCCAATACTTTGTTTTTTCAATTAAGTTCATAACAGTACTATAGAAGACATTTAATTGTAAGAATAGTTAATGTTCACTATGATCTTGCTCATTTAGAGAATCTTTGCCAGATGTTTCTAAGATATGTGGGATCATACACAAACTTAGAATTCTAGGCTAGAGAGGCAGCTCAGTGGTAACGAGCATATGCTGGCCTTGCAGAGGACCCAAGGTTTGCTCCTGTCACCCCAGCCAGGAAACTTACTTTTCTGATATCCACAGCAGACTTCATAGATGTACACATGCACACACACACACACACACACACATACTCAAAGTTAAAAACAATATTTTTAAACTAATATGTCTAATCTGTATGTTTCTCTTCATGAAAAATGAAATTGCAGTTAATAATACAGTCAAATGAATTGTTACAGATTTTAACAATTATATATTGATGTGCATCAATCAATCATAATAAAGATCATCTCTTTCCCAAGGGCCTGTTGCTGTAAAGGTTTGTGATACCTCTGCCAGTGTTTCACAAACAATTTCCATTCAAAATAGGGAATTAATGGCGGAAGACCTTTCCTATACACCTTAGCTGCTTATGTGTGTGTCCTTCTAGTGCTAGTAATGTTTGCCATTCTGTAAACTGACTCCGTTTTGAATGTAGTATTTTGCTCAGGCAAAGTGCATTATCAGGTTGAATGGACAAAAGCTGGGATGTGCTGTCAGCACAAAGAACTCTGGTTTCATCATCTTGAATCTACTGCAGTGGAGAAAAAGCAGAGTCAGGCTTTACTGTGTCTCAGCTTTCAGTTGAATCATCGATTTTGAAGTGTTGCCAAGAGCATGCAAACAAAATAAAAAAGAAATTTGCTATAAAAGATTTATTCATCTGCCATGCCTGTTTGTACCAAATCTTTTTGATACTTGGAACTTTAAATTTTTTAAAATGTATCTGTTTTAGCTTTTAAAAATTAAGATTTTATTACTGTGAAGCTCAGTTGCTATAATAAAAGTGTATTCATTTATGTAATATATCCACAATTTTCTCATTCAATCCACACAATTACCTGAAAAAGAGTAAGTACTTTGCCACTAATTTAAAAGCAAAGAGAAAGAACCCAGCTTTACACAGCTTGCTTGGAATTGTCTTATAGTCAGACAGAAATTCAATTTACAAGAGATGCACATAGACTTTTGAAATTTCCATTGTGCTATATCTTAACTGTGTTTACAGGGCCAGAACCAAAAAAACCAAAACCAACTGAACAAAACAGGAACAAAACATGCAGAAATAACATATTATGTTGCAAATACCTTGCCTATCCCACTGCTTCCTGAAAGCTCTGAGCTTTGTGTAGAAAGAATAACCTGATAGCAACCAAACTTCCCTTTGCATCCAAATACCATCACAATTTCAAGAAGTCTTTTGTAACTAAAAGGTATAAATGTTTTTTTTTTCTCTGATTAAGTCCCTCCCAACCCATCTTCAGTCCGTAGTTTTCTGGAGCCCCCACTGTATACACTCTGAACATTCTGACAGAACCTTTATGACCCATGGGCCCCTCATCAAACCAGGTGCAGCAAGGGAAAGAGCTCATTCTTTAAGGTGTGTATGTGCTTCTCCTGCACAGTATTTAGTTCGTCATCTATACCAATAAGTATTTGCTTAGTGAATGAATGAATAAAAGTGATACTCTGTTAGGCTTACAGACAGGAGTCTAGCATAACCATGCTAGACTAGACTTAGAGCCTCGACACAGCATCTGACACACTGATGAAGACATCCACAGCTAAACAGTGGATTGAGCTTGGGGACTCCTAAGAATATAATGAAGGATTGCGGGGCCTCTAAGGGGTAAGAACTCCACAGGAAGAACAACACAGTCAACTAACCTGGACCCATGGGGCTTTCAGAGACTGAACCACCAACCAAAGAACAAACACCAGGTGGACCTAGTTCTCCCTGCACACATGTAGCAAATGAGCAGCTTAGGCTTCTTGTGGGTCCTGAACAACTGGAGCTATCCCTGTAGCTGTTGCCTGTTCATGAGACATGTTCCTCTAGCTGGCCTTCTCTGGCCCCAATGGTTGAAGATGAACAGAGACTTGATGTGTCAGGATGAGGGGGACACTCAAGGGGAGCCTCATCGGCTCAGAGGGGAAGGGGAGAGGGGAGAGGGAAGGATTGTGGGTGGGGGTGACCAGGAGGGAGGCAGTGAGCAGAATATGAAGTGAAAAAGAAAAAATAAGTAAGGTAGAAAAGGCTGTAAGAAAAGACCTGAATTTGACTACAAACATATTTCTCCGTAAATCACTTGAGGTAACAGTGAGGCATGAAGGCACAGAACATACAACAATAGCCAAGGACAGCAAGATCAAAGAAAGTGTAACTATTTGGTAAATGATTAAGAAGAACTCAATCTTCATAAGAGATTTGAGAACAACCAAACAGAAAAGTAGAATACACCAAGAACTAAGACCGGTCATTGGACTGCATCCTTCACCAGATATAGCTGCATCAGGTTCTGCTAGTAATTTGGCCACACTGTTGAAATAAAAGATGGCTTTCTTATCTCTCACCAACCCCTCCAATCCTTTGCTGCAATAACATCCTCCACTCTAAAAGTCTTATTTGCAAAGACATATGGCTTAAATATAGTGAGACTGCGTAAGATCTGCTGTGTTGAAACTGAATCTTTGTTGTGCAGTCTCATGTTTGTAGTTCAAAATCCATTGGAGGCTATGGAGATTAAGTCATTGGGCCCTCTTTTCCATGACTGAATCTGGGTGGGTTTATAGGAAAAAGACACGTACATACATTTTCTGTGTCTCACAGGATGTTCTATACCTTATCACCACATGTAATACCAATCTGCCAAAGGAAGACCATCACAACATGAAGCCTCTTAACTCAAAAGACCCTAAGATATGAGCTGAAATGAACAGCCCATTTTATATTTCATGTATGCTGTGGTGTTGGTGCTATTGACACAGAAAGTAAAGTAGTTAATGCAGGCTTTCTGGGAGAATTTGAGTTTTGTGTGTAGACTGACTTGATGCAAAAATAACAGAGATAGGAGAGAGAGAGTAGCTAAAAATAAAATATTCATAAGACCAAAAGCCTACTAGCATACTTGAAGATTTCCAGGTCAGATTTAAATGTCTAGAAGCGCAAGCGTGTGGCCCTAAGCCAAAATTATATAAAGCTCAAGGAGATAGGAAGTCCTCATGACATAAAGATCTCATAACAAATGAATGAACAAGGAAGCCAAGAAATATAAATGGGAAATGAAATCTACTCCATCAATCATAGAATCATTCATTCAGGAAACCGTTGAGGGATTTCAAACATAGAACCACAAAATATGCACACAGACATTTGAGTGAACAGCTGAAGCAAGAAATTTCCTGCGACTTTCCTTTAATAGTTGTTTTTTTTTTTTCCTAGCAGAAGCCATGACAGACTTCCATGACATTTCTCGAGGGCAGATCGTAAAGTCTTCATTTCCAGAAGTACATACTTTGTACCAGGTAAAAGTGTTATCTTATCTGAGAAGGCACAGGGACACAATCATCTCAACAACAAGGTCTCTCTAAATTCCCTTTTTTTTTTTTTTTTTGAAAAGTAGCAGAGAAACTTTATTTGAAGCATAGCAGTGATGCAGATTAAAGAGGAATACACGGTTGGGATTCACAACGGATCACAAGAGTAAATATATGCAAGGACCCCAGTTACTGTTTGGGGCTTCCTTTTACGGGGTTCAAGAGAGAGCGAAGCTTGGTTACTAGGAGCTTAGTTTGGACGACTCTGTATTTTGATTGACAGGTTTGGATTATCTAGGTTTCTGCTCAATGTGTGTCCCTTCCCATATGCATCTGGTTTGAATCATATTCACACCCAAGTGTGCATAGGCATGAGATGGTAAATAGAGGATTTTCTCTAATGGAGGTTGGATTCACCTCTTGAGGGAAAATTACTTGGGAATGCAAGACAGGGGAAAGCTAGAAGGCAGAATAGTCTAAGTCCAAAGGATCAGAGAAAATTAGGAGAAATACTAATCAGGGAGCCATGTGAAACAATTTTTAAAAGGAATTGAGCTACAATTACATACAATATACCAGCATTAAATATAAATCTTGAGCAGTATTTGTGGGATTTTCTACAAACAAGGCATGACAGACATTTCTAAAGGAATCCGAATGGCAGAATGAATTCAAAAAGCATTCCACATATTGAAGAGTGAAAACAACATGAATATATAAAAATGACAGAAGGCCAGTGTCTCAGAAGGTTTAAGCAAATAACCAACCTGACATACATTACAATCTCACCTGTAACATGAGCTACAAAGTTAAAGTCTGGTGTCAGTTGCAAGTATTGCAGGAGTCCACAAATGTTTAAGAGAAATTTAGCAACAACAAAGAAAGCATAAAGTATAAAATTTATAAAGATTTTTAATAGGTGAAGATTTGAGCCTATGTAAATCATGATACCAAGAGCCAACCTGTGCTTGAATTGGGGAAAAGCTGAAAGAAGCTAAGCGGGAGGGCGGTGGTCCCATGGGAAGACCAGCAGTTTCAACTGACCTGAACCCCCAAGATCTCTCAGACACTGAGCCACCAAGCAGGCCACATACACCAGCTGGTATGAGGCCCCTGGCACATGTACAGCAGAGGATTGCCTGGTCTGGCCTCAGTGAGAGAAAATGCACTTAATACTTCAGAGACTTGAGGCCCCAGGGAGTGGGGAGGTCTGGTAAGGTGATGGTGGAGGATGGGTACATCCTCCTGGAGATAGGGGCTGGCAGGAGAGGAAGCATGGAATGGGGAGCATTGGAGGGAGAGCTGGGGGGGGGGAGGGTGAAGACCCTGGAGGTTAATGAACTGTAAAAAAGGATTAAAGAAATTTTTAAAAGACTAAAATAAAATAAAAAAAAGGATGAAGGATGGAAGAGAGATTAAATGCGATGGAGGGACAGCTAAATGCTTTTAGTTTTGGAAAGAACATTCTCACATTCTCCTGGAAGCTGATTTACATGCACCTATTACTCAGCATGCTGCAAGGTCAGCATGTGATGATGCCAAGAAAATCCTACCACCAAACACTGCACTGACTGGGAGACAATTCCAAGTGTGACTTGGCATATTTTAGAGGAAAGAAAAACACACATAGTTTTCTTCTGAGATGAATGATGAAATTCAGGATATCTCTTTTATAAAAAGGTATGCCTATTTGTTTAAGAAGTAGACAATAATGAAAAGAAGTTAGGATTTTCCTATCAGCCAAGAAACCAGTTGCACTTCCACTAAGACCATCACTCACTTATCTATCCCTGCTCACCATGAAATCAAACATTTAGACCCTACGAAAGCAAATTTCCATTTTATAACATTTATATTAAATCTATCATTAATAATGGAAGTTAGTACCTAAAGAATTGAGGGTGGCTATAATTACTGAATACCATCATTCCAATTTATTTATTTGTCAGTTGAACAAATGCATTCCCCTCCTTTCTGGAGGTCGGAAATAAAAATCCAGTCCCTCTCATCCAATTGCTCACCGATAATATGACATCAAGAAATGTGATGAATGAGATTAAAAAAAAAATCCCACCTGACTGCCATATAAATAGGATCATTGTGATACCAAATTCATTATATAGCTAAACTTATTATTTGCGGTTGTGCACATAGACATGAATGCATTACAAGGATGATCTGAGATCATATCCTGAGATGCTCATAATAGTGAATTCTGACATATCTAGTCCCATAACTCAAACATCACAGCATCTATTTTTTATGTGTAGGGCATCATAAATCAATCAGCTGAGCTTAACCAAAAATAGGCTTTCAAAGGCTTAATATCATACTCAGAAATCAGGATTAATCTTTCTCTATTGTACTGTTGTTTGATTATAGTCAGCCATCTGGTATTTTTGAATTGTATTCAATAATAACATTGGTGGAAGAGACAGAGCTCATATAAAACCTGCCCTTTCTAAACACTGCATTCTTAGATTGCAAGGTGCTATACACAGGAGCAATACAAACGACAGAACTAAGAACAATTAAATGGGATTTTTTTTTGTTAGCTTTATTTGAAAGCTAATGTTTCATGGCTGTAGGTCAAGCAATGAACTAAATATACAATTCTCTATCTATTGTCACTCAGTACTTTAAAGCTCATCTATAATCATTTTATTATAAACCACAGGAAGATAGGAAATGAACTGGTAGGGCACATATTAGAAGACATTTATTAATATAGCATGTTATCAAGATAGTTGAAACTATATTAACTCAGACTCTCTCAAATACCTAAGCACTAGAAGAAAATGTGACACTTTCTGCTACCTTAACTCTTTCGTGATAAGATTTACTGAATTTCTTCAGACCTCATATATCAGTGAATATGCTTCATACAACTGATTTCATTACAAAGATCTGAATCGTCTTACTCAATATTAGATTCCATTATTTTGATAATGGGTTGTGAGTTCTAGAAAACTAGCTAACTTGTCTTTTGAAAGATTCAGTCTTCGTTTCCATAAAAATTATCTAATTTTGAATAAAAATTAATTGTATAAAGTTATGCAAAAATATACTCATAATCATAAATATTAGAATCTTCTCAATTCTTGTTAACAGTGGCAAATATTTCATCAGATTTCTGTAAATTTTCAGATAAGAACTGTTTTCTATTAGATATGATAATATATAATAAAGTAGCGCTGCATAACTAGCTTATACTGTAATAGAATTTCAGAAATAAGAATCTAAAACCATCAACCATAATCAAACAGATATGTGTCCAGCATATTGCTAAGATTTCCCTATTTCTCCTGCTCTTCTATCCCTCTTATATTTTCCATTCTCTAACACTGATCTCTTAGGTTGCAGATTTTAAAAAGAGAATTCCATATAGTCTGTGAAATACAAATTTTATTATTGTTTTCTTACATTCAACATAATTATTTTGGTGTTCTACTGTGCTGTTCTGTGCATCAATAAACCACCGCATTTTATTGATGAGCAGTATAAGTTTTATGAATTACCTACAATTTATTTAACTTTTTAATTATTGATGGGCATTGGGAATTATCCAAGTTTTTTTTTTTGGAAATATTGAAAACAGAGCTTCTATAAATATGCATACAAAAGTCTTTGTAAGGATATATACTTTTATGCATCTGAGTAAATACTCAGCTTGAAATTTCTGGATCAAAGAGTGAGTATATACTTAGCTTTTTAAAAAGAAACACCAAAACTTTTCCAGATTAGTTACGCCATTTCAAATTACCATCAGCTTTTATTTAACGAATGTGAACATAGTATATCTCTGGTCCTCCTTTAATCTTTAGCCCATTAGTACACAGGTCTAAATTTAGTTTCCTGTAGGCAGCATCTAGTTGAGCCGTTTTGTTTAATGTGAGAATCTGTGCCTCTTACTTGGAATTTTTGCACTATTTGCTTTGAATGTGATTGCCAAGATTTGTGTCTAAATCTCTCATCTTGATGTTAGCTTTCTTTCTAGGGTGTTTGTTGATTCTTCACACCCTTTTATTCTACTGCTTGAGATCAATGTGGTATTTTTCTAATTATCATCTTTTGTTGATTTTATTAGCTATTGACTGTCGTTTTGTGGTTGTGTATGGGGAGTAAAAATTTAAATATATGGGTGTATATGTATATATACATGCATATATTTAATACAATTATATACATATATGTTTAACACAACTATATAACTGTAGTTTATTAGCACCTTCTCCTATTCTACATATACAAAATAATATTACAAAACTTTATATGTAATCTCAGAGCCTTTTGACAATGAATTTAAAGTTTTTTTCCTCTCACAACCACTGTGTTGTTTCATGTTTTGCATTTTATAATCTTTTTTTCTTTTATTTTCTTTATTTATTATTTTCTTTATTTACATGTAAATTTCTCCATTCCCAGTTTCCCCTCCAAAAAAAAAAACAAAGAAAC
>NW_022196899.1:11808897-11813467 GCF_008632895.1 Mastomys coucha
TCTGTGTTAGTCAGGTACTGTCAGAGCCTCTCAGGAGATAGCTATAATTAGGCTGGCTTGCCCTTCCTCCAGTCTCTGCTCCATAGTTAATCTCTGCAACTCCTGTGGGTAATTGGTTCCCCCTTTTAGGAAGGAATGAAATGTCCACCTTTTGGTCTTCCTTCTTCTTGAGTTCCTTGTGGAATGTGGGTTGTTCTTCCTGTATTCCAAACTTCTGGGCTAATAACCACTTATCCAATCACAAAAGAACAAACACAGTATGCATTTTATAATCTTATACTCTTATGCCATTACTTTTAAAAAGTGAAACATTTATATTAACTCATATATTGAACATATCTGATTACTTCATTTACTGTAGAAAGCATTTCACATAGTTCCATTTGC
Organism: Mastomys coucha; assembly: GCF_008632895.1. Classification (NCBI taxonomy): domain Eukaryota; kingdom Metazoa; phylum Chordata; class Mammalia; order Rodentia; family Muridae; genus Mastomys; species Mastomys coucha. The sequence continues at coordinate 11,809,285 of NW_022196899.1, forward strand.
CTTCTAATACTGAAGGACTTTTATTATTGTATCCACATAGGTTCTTTAAGTAAAATTGGTTGTCTTTTGATAGTAAAGAAATATTTTCTTTCAACTTTAGTTTTAAAGCTATTTCTAACCATGGGTTTTCTTTCTTTCAGCATTTTAAAGATTTCCTCCACTACTTCTCACTGGCATCAATTCCAAGTGCCCTTTTGTTACTCCTACCTCAGCTCTTCTGTCACCAAGGTACCTTATAGACTGAGTCCCTAAGTTTTTGAGTTCCTCTGAGAGGTTTATGCTGTGCCTTTCATGCTGTGACTGAAAGTTCTCCCAAAGTTTTGTGCTTTCTCACAAACTTTATTTTTCCAGGTATTATTTCTGCTAATATTTTTGACCCTTTGGAAATTTAAATTTTTATTGGCTATTTTCTTTATTTACATTTCAAATGTTATCTCATCCTGCTCCTATGAGTGTGTTCCCCAACCCAACCACTCCCTTCTTCCTGCCCTGGCATTCCCTTACACTGGGGCATTGAGGCTTCACAGGGCCAACGGCCTCTCTGCCCATTGATGCCCAACAATTCGTACATATGCAGATGGAGCCACGGGTCCCTCCATGTGTACGCTTGGGTTGATCATTTAGCCTCTGGGAGATTTGGGAGTCTGGTTGGCTAATATTATTGTTATTCTTATAGGATTGCAAATAAAATATTGTGAGTTTGAATTTATTCTTTCCTATAGGATTGCAAGCAAAATACTATGAGTTTGAATTTATTCTTTCCATTTTAGGTACTTTACCTTTCTTGGGCTTCAGTCCAAAAGGTGTTTTTCCTCTGTGGTTAAGATTCTCCTATTAATACAGTTCAATATGCTTATCTCAGAATATGTATTTTTATCTTCTATAAGTTTTGTGATAGTATTTAATTTCTTTCATATATTCAGCTAATAATTTCAATCAATGTATTCAATTAGTATACAATTATAGATATAGAATCAAGTCTTAATAACAATCTGAATATCGTCATTGAGAGAACTTATTATTCATGCTATTTTTGTGCCTGCCTCTATTCAAATTTCCCTTCACTGCATGCCATGTCTTTCTATCTCTTTTCACGTGTGGTGGTTCTTAATGGATATAAGACACTGTGAATTTTACCTTTTTTGAGTTTTACAAAAATAGCTATAAATGTAGGGATAGATAGATAGATAGAGATAGATAGATAGATAGATAGATAGATAGATAGATAGATAGATAGATAGATATACAGGTGCTAGACATTCTTGGATTCCTATATTCTTGAAGTTCTTTATCAAGCCCAAGTTGGTTGAAATATGTGGTGGTTAGTGTTGTTAACATGAAAGAAACTAAAACCAGCTTGGGGATGGGCCTCTCTACATACTTGAGATGGAATTTATCTAAGGCAAAAACCATGCATGAAATTATACCCTAACTAGGCTCTTGGAAACTATAAAATGGAGAAAGACAAAGAGTTGAGCATAATGTAACATGTATATATCACGCTCTGATTCTTGAATAGGAATTCAGTGTAATCCCCAATGCTCCCATGACTTCCCTGCCAAAATAGACAGGAACCTGGAATGGTGAGCTAAACAGAACTTTTTTTTCTCTTATATTGCTTTGGTCAGATTATTTTAGCACAAGAATAGGAAAAGAAACTAAGATAAACTCATATTATTTTAACAGGGCTTGAGTTTATAAGCAAAAACGAAACAGCTTTTAATTTACTCCAAATTCAAATTTGCCTCTAGTAATATCCTTTAGACAACTGGACGTGATATCTCATCAATCACAAGACTTTTCATTTTGTAAAGTGGGATAATTTCCGGATCTTGGGTCAGTTAAAGTAATTCGAAAATTTGGATGCTTTATTTTGTTTTTGTATTTTTCCTTAATGTTTGATTTTTTTCCTGGTGTATGACTGTTGTTTAGCTACAGAACTGAAGAAGTTCAATAGCTTTCCAAAGCCTGCTCTAAATATCTTACCATTTCCCTCTTTATTCTCTCTCTCTCTCTCTCTCTCTCTCTCTCTCTCTCTGTGTGTGTGTGTGTGTCTCACTTTTTCTTGTTCTCTCATTTTCTCACTCTTTCTTTCTCACTCTCTTCCTCTGTATTTCAATCATGCTTCTTTAAACAAATACTTTTTGTAACAATTAATTTCAATGTCTGAAAGGAATATTTCTTATATTTTCCAGGAATTAAATTGTTTATAGGACTAAAATGCATTTTAGTTTTATTGTTCCATCTAAATCAGAAAGAAATTCTGTAAATTATGATTTAAATCTTCAACATCTTCAAGTTTCTTGCCTTAACACCTTCTTTTCATTGCCTCTCATACTGTATCCCATGTAAAACATGTTAACTTAAGTTTTCTGTATAATTCACATAAATTCAGAACTCCCCCACTTCCACCTTTCTGGTTGGTCTACCCTATGCCTTGAGCATCTCTGCTGCCCAGGAAATTTTTCCTCATGTGCTCCTCCTTAAGTCTGCCCTATCATGTAGGAGTGATGTAATTTTCCAGTATTTTGTATTAGTTCTATTTTTTCCTGCCCCTGTAGACTTTTCCTTATTATTCTATCTTTGAGCTTCTAAATCAAAATACTATAGACTTGTTAGGTTCAATTACATGAATTTATTTTCTCATAGCTTCTCCACCAGGAAGTCCTAGATCATGTTTCAGACAGGGTTGAATTCTTATCAGACTTTGGTTCTCAGCTAGGGCCTGGCTACACTGTCATATGTACAGATCTCTTTCCTGTGTTGAACATATATCATTGCTATAGATCTCCATTTTTCTTGTAAGGGCTCCAGTTCTCCTGCCTTAGGATGCTACTTTTTATACTGTTAGTCTTAATTGACCTTTTAAAGATATTACCGCCAAGTACATTGAGGCTAGAGCTTCAACATAAAGATTTGGCAGGAACACAATTTGTCCTTCTTCCTATCTCTTCACTTCAGTTGCTGACCACCACCAAATCCAATCCCACCACCCCCTGTTGTATTCAGTTTCTTCTGAGCACAAACGCATGTGCTCAAAAGACTTTGTAGCTCTTACACTTGGCTATTATGCTTGTGCTTAGCACAAGATGCTTAAAACAAAATCCTCATTAACTAATGTATATGCATCAACTTTCTTGAAATACCTTCTCAGGAAAGGACATTCTTTCCTTGAATCCATTGGCTGGAGAAATAGAGGCAATTAATCTCAGCCTCTCACGTAACTATTGATGCCAACTGTCGACTATCCTTTCTCCAGCCTATCTCCTTAATATCATGAAAATTTACAACTTCTTTTGTGCTCATTGACATGGCTTTATTCTCAGATGTCCGTACTTTCTGTTTACGTTGAGTTATAGCTTGCTGCACAATCGTCTCACTATAATAACATCCCACTCCACTGTTAAGATAATACCATTAAGAAAAAGTTAAATATCGTTTTTTTGTTGTTGATGGTGGTTTTTTGTTTGTTTGTTTGTTTGTTTTTCAAGACAGGGTTTCTCTGTGTAGCCCTGGCTGTCCTGGAACTCACTCGGTAGATCAGGCTGGCCTCAGAAATCTGCCTGCCTCTGCCTCCCAAGTGCTAGGATTAAAAGGCATATGCCACCACTGTCCAGCTAAAATATTGTTTTCATAACCACACTCTTTAACGATTTCAGATTGTTTCGACCTCAGGATAAGTCCAAAGTCCTTAACACATTACAAGCTCTTCTAAGAATCCATGCCTCTATGTTTCTCTAACCTTTTTGCACACTCCTGTCATTAACAACTCAATAATCATACTCTGTATTCTATACATTCTATACTAAATAATTATTATTTATCATGAACATTTTATTTACTAAATTTACTTTCTTTTTGCTACTTGTTCTGGAGTGTGTGTGTGTGTGTGTGTGTGTGTGTGTGTGTGTGTGTGTGTATGTGCACACGCATGCATGTGCATGTTAACATGTTTGCAGATACAGATTGGTGGAGTATGCATATATGTGTATAGGTTGAAGCCAGAAGGCTACCTCAGATGTCATTTCTCATTTTCATCCATGTTTCTCTGTGTATATGTTCATGTGTATTAGTGATGACACATTCATAGAAGTCATTGAAGAACATCTGGTGTCTGTCTTCACCTTCTACCTTGTTTAAGACAGGTTCTCTCTCTCTCTCTGTCTCTCTCTCTCTCTCTCTC
>NW_022196899.1:11813477-11818806 GCF_008632895.1 Mastomys coucha
TCTCTCTCTCTCTCTCTCTCTCTCTCTCTCTTACTTTCCATAGTTGCATTCTCCAGGCATACAGGATACAAGTTTTTTTTTATCATTTTCTTGTTTTCACTTCCTAGCTCCCTATAGTAATGATGTGAATTGCAGCATCCAGCTTTGTGTTAATCCTGGGCTTCTGAACTCAGATACTCTTGTTTCTATAACAAAGTCCTTTTGCCTATTAAGACAATCTTGTTAGCCTCACTTTGGTTTTGAGACAAGGCCTCAAACAATAGGCTAGGCTGGCTGGACAATAAACTCTATAGGTTGGCATTTCTCAGCTACTGTCATACTCACTCATGTATCTTTTTAAAAATATATCTTCCAGAGAATTGAATTCAACCTCTTGGGCTTCCAAGACAGACACTTTACAAACTGAACTTCCTCCCTGGTTCTTGGAATGTTCTTCTCTAAACTAATAATTTTCTGCCTCATAGGTACTTTTTGAACTAGCTTTCCTGTTCTTCTTTGCAAATTTCCTTAGTGCTTTCATGGCATTCCACCATTCCCTTAGTCATGTCAGTAATGATTTACTTGCCTAGACCTCCATTAGATATAATCTTCTGTAGTAAATTTATTGTTTCTTATTTCTCAGAACTAAGTTTATCACAGAAGCAATTGCAAATAATACTTTGTTGGAGATACATCTTTTCATTATTTATTTTGTTTTATTTACAACTCTTTTGCCTCTATTTCTGCAAGTATACCCCACGTGTGCGTGGTACCAGGGAAGTAAGGAGACACGTTGGGATTCCATGAAACTGCAATTATAAGTAGACAAATGATTGTGAGCCACTGTGTGGGTCCTGGAAATTGAATCCAGGTTCTCTGTAAAACAGCAAGCACTATTAACCATTAAGCCATTTCTCCAGCCCCCAAAGATATATTTCAGTAAATAGAAGTGTGTATTTAAAGCCATGATTCAGACACTTTCATTTCATTATAATAGACCTAGAATTTATTTTATGTACTGCGCCACAACAATGTGTTTTATATTTCTAGATTTCAAAAAGATAGTTATAATATATTATTATGAAAATAAGTGATTTTTAATCAGCCAGACATAACGTACAGCAAGTTGACTGCATGGGGAACATGTTTTTATCTTTTCTCTTACACTAAGAGTCATAACATTATTTGAACATATGTATTTATAAAGACATTCGAGTTGTTGTGATTCGGTTTGTTACAATAAGCAAGCATTTATAAGCTTATAAATGGTTTAACCTAGGTTTCCTTACCAAGTTAGCCACCTCATTTTCTGAATTCCAATCCTTAAGAATTTCTATTCTTTGCAAAGCTACAAGCTCTCTGAGAATCTTTTTTCATTAGATGTTTTTTGTTTATATTGCAAATTTTATCCCTTATGAAACTCCATTCCATCCCCCTTCTCCCTGCTCACTAACCCATCCTTTCTCACTTCCCAGTCCTGGCATTCCCCTACACTGGGGTATAGAGTCTTCATGAGACCAAAGGCCTCTCTTCTCATTGATGTCCCACAAGGCCATCCTCTGCTACACATGCGACTAGAGCCATGGGTCCCTCCATGTGTGCTCTTTGGTTGGTGGTTTAGACCTGGGAGCTCTAGGGGTACTGGTTGCTTCATATTATTATTTCTTCTATGTGGCTGCGAACACCTTCAGTTCCTTGGATCCTTTCTCTAGCTCCTCCATTGGGGACCCTCCATTGGGAATCAATTCAATGGTTGGCTGAGAGCATCCGCTTCTGTATTTGTCAGACATTGGCAGAGCCTCTCATGAGACAGCTATATCAGGCTCCTGTAAGAGAAAACTTGTTGGAATCCACAATAGTATCTGGGTTTGGTAACTGTATATGAGAGGGATCCCCAGGTGGGAGAGTCACTGGATGGCCTTTCCTTCAGTTTCTGGCCCAAACGTTGTCTCTGTATTTCCTTCCATGGGTATTTTGCTCCCCCATCAAAGAAGAACCAAATTATCCACACTGTGGTATTCCTTCTTCTTGAGCTTCATGTGGTCTGTAAATTATATTTTGGGTATTCCGAACTTCTGGGCTAATATCCACTTATCAGTAAGTACATACCATGTGTATTCTTTTGTGATTGGGTTACCTCACTGTTGTCGACCAGCAGCAACAATAAGAATGGGTTTTCTGGAATATGGAGTCAGGGAATTGGCAAGCCATTTTTATGTTACCTTAACCACATGGAAGGCTCTTAAAAATTAAACAACAAGGAGGTGTGATCACTCAGCCATCTTTCATTTAGTCAACCTTTGTTATAAGCCAACAGGTAGTAAATTGGAGGCAAAACCCCTCCCCCAAGTTCATCAGCATGCCGACCCAATCAGCAATTCCTTTAGTCTCTGTAGAGGCTGGTCTTTCAATATAACTGGAACCAGGAGAGAGGCGTGGTAAATAGCAGGAGGTGGGCAGAGAGCTGTGGTTATGAGAGGCAGGCAGGGTCTGAAGAATCAACCCTCAAGTCAGGGGGGTTACACCTCACTCGGGATGAAATGTTCTAGTTCTATCCACTTGCCTAAGAAGTTCATGAATTCATCATTTTTAACAGCTGAGTAATAGTCCACTATGTAAATGTACCACATTTTCTGTATCCATTCCTCTGTTGAAGGACATCCGAGTTATTTCTAGTTTCTGGCTATTATAAATAAGGCTGCTATGAACATAGTAGAGCATGTGTTCTTATTATGTGTTGGAGCATCTTCTGGGTATATGCCCAGAGATATAGATGGGTCCTCAGGTCCAATTTTCTGAGGAGCCGTCATACTGATTTCCAGAGTGGTTATACCAGCATGGAATCCCACCAGCAATGGATGAGTGATCCCCTTTCTCCAGATCCTCACCAAGCTCATAGCACTGAGTGCCTGCAAAAAGAAATTGGAGAGAGCATACACTAGCAGCTTGACAGCACAACTAAAAGCCCTAGAACAAAAAAAAAAAAAAAAAAAAAAAAAAAAAAGAAAAGAAAAGAAAAGAAAATAGACCCAAGAGGAGCAGAAAGCAGGAAATAATCAAGCTCAGAGCTGAAATCAACCAAGTAGAAACAAAAGGAACTATACAAAGAATCAAAAAAAAACAGGAGCTGTTTTTTTGAGAAAATCAACAAGATGGATAAACCCTTACCCAAACTAACCAATGGGCACAGATAGAGTATCCAAATCAACAAAATCAGAAATGAAAAGGTAGACATAACAAAAGAAACTGGGGAAATCAAAAAAAAAAAAATCATCAGATTCTACTACAAAAGATTATACTATACAAAACTGGAAAATCTGAAAGAAATGAAAAATTTTCTAGATAGAGAAAATTGATTTACCAAAGTTAAATTACGATCAGATAAACAATTTAAATAGTCCCATATCTCCAAACAAAATAGAAACAGTCATTAATAGTCTCCCAACCAAAAAAGCCCAGGACCAGATGGGTTTAGTGCAGAGTCTTACCTGACCTTCAAAGAAGACCTAATACCAATACTCCCCAAGCTATTCCACAAAAGAGAAACAGAAGGTACTCTACCCAATTTGTTCTATGAAACCACAATTATTCTGATACCTGAACCACATAAAGACCCAAGAAAGAAAGAGAACTTCAGACCAATTTTTCTTATGAATATCAATGAAAAATACTCAAAAAAATTTTCGCAAATCAAATCCAAGGACACATTAAATGATCATCCATCATGATCAAGTATGCTTCATCTAGGGATGCAGGGATGGTTCAATATATTGAAATCCCTCAATGTAATCTACTATATAAACAAACTAAAAAAAAAACCCACATGATAATTTCATTAGATGCTGAGAAAGCATTTGACAAAATCCAACATCCCTTTACGGTAAAAGTCTTGGAAAGATCAGGAATTCAAGGCCCATACCTAAACATAGTAAAAGCAATATACAGAAAACCAGTAGCCAACATCAAAATAATGGAGGGAAACTTGAAACATCCCCACTAAAATCAAGGACTAGACAAGGCTGCCCACTATCTCCTTACCTATTCAATATTATACTTGAAGTGCTAGTCAGAGCAATTAGACAACAAAAGGAGATCATAGGGATACAAATTGGAAAGGAAGAAGTCAAAATATCACTATTTGCAGATGATATGATAGTATACTTAAGTGACCCCAAAAATTCTACCAAGAACTCCTAAACCTGATAAACAACTTTAGCAAAGGGGCTGAATACAAAATTAACTCAAGCAAATCAGTGGCCTTCTTATACACAAAGGATAAACAGGCTGAGAAAGAAATTAGAAAAACAACACCTTTCACAATAGTCATAAATAATATAAAATATTTTGGTGTGGCTCTCAGTAAGCAAGTGAAATATCTATATGACAAGAACTTCAAGTGTTCTACAGTATGGAGCTCTGTGGCATAGGATCAGCTCCCAGTGCAAACAGAAGCGGGAAGGATCTTGTTCAAGACTGCCACTAGGTCTCTGTGTCCTGAGGGTTGAGGGCAGTTCCTCTGAGCAGAAGTGGTGGTCTTTCCTGTACTCCCAGGCATGTTCGCACTCTTGGGAAGATGAGCTCTTTCCTGGCCGTATTTGGGTATGGTGCATTATGGCACAGGATCATCTCTGTCACAATGTTTTTAATTAATTTTACAAGCCTAGTTTGTAATTTGATTTTTCTCATTTAATTATTTCTAATGAAACACAACTAACATAATGCTACATATGCTTACAAACAACACAGAACAATGAAGAGGCTTTAATGGCATTATTTATTAATGGTAAAGATTTGATTCAAGTTAATCACATTTTAATTTATGTATATATATAAAAATAAAATTTATATATATATATGTATATATATATATTATGTATGGTGTATTGTTTTTCTTTAGTAATACTCACATTACTAAAGATAAAATACATATAAATTAGTTATTGGTGAAGTTTAATGATGATATTTGAACTGACAAACAAACATAATATTCTGTTAAAGAACTTTGTCTCTGGTATTTCAATCTACATATATATTTAATATAGAGATATAGATGTAGAAAGAGATTTTGTATATGTATATACATATATATCTAACATATAATGATAGGGCACATTTATTTCATGGCAATTACCCCCTAGTAATATAGAATGAAGGATCTTGTTTCCCAAAAGGTTTTCAGCAAAGAAGCGTAGAAAGAAAAGCAAACCCATAATTTCCATGCACTGTGAGTATTAGGCTGTGAAACATACAGGCCATTGTGAACACATCAATGCTGATTTGGAGATGAGATGGAGACAAGAAGGAACAGAAAGTATGAGAATATTTCATAGAAGTGATGGTCAGACTCAGA
>NW_022196899.1:11818816-11882198 GCF_008632895.1 Mastomys coucha
ATATATATGACAAATTTGGGATACTTAGCCACATGGAGAAAGAGATTGGCTTACATGACAGATGGTGGAGCACCAGCAAAAGAGTGAGCTGCCAAAGGGCCCTCATTCTAGTAGTTTGTAGGACAGAGCCTTTGAGATGGACAAATACATTATTACTTATATTGTTTTTAATAATAAAACTTAAATTCTTAATTTTAAAATTTAGAAACATATATGTATATATGCTTCTAAATTTCAAAACACCTCCCACCTTCCTCCATCATGATTTACTTCCCCTTTCTAGTTCAGAATCCTCACCTGATCTTTCTTTTCTATAGAAAATTCTCCACACAATTTCATAGTTTACCCTCACAGTCTAAATGTCACTTCCTTGGGAGACAGGGCCTTGTCTGACTGCCAGTAGGGAATAAACTAGCCAACTGGACTTTTTGGTAATGTCTTCTTTAGTTTCATACCCTTAGACTGTGGTACTATATATCGTTACTTTAAGGGAAACTATGTAAACATTTTTCTAAATATATACTCTTAATATATTTTAAATGTTGTGTATTCTCTGGTCATTATCTGTAGGGTTTAATTCAGTATTAATTACTTAAAAGAACTTGCAAAGGGTTGAGAATGACAAATTGTGAAAGGAATATAAATTTAGGAATTAATATAAGATTCTTGTGTATCATCAACATAAAATATTTAAAAAGCAATTCTCCTTTCTCTTTAGAATCTTGGCATTTTTGTTTCAACATTCGGATAAGACTCTAGAAAGAGCATGCATGTAAATGCCATCTTGATTTGGTCCTTACACATGGTATACATTCTCTGAATTATCACACTTGGACCTATAAGTATCATGTTAGTTAAAAAATAAAATATCACCCCTTTATTCTTGATATTAGAAAGAAAAGAGAGAGAGTATTCCAACCCAGGGACTCAAGTGAGATCTCCATTTTCTCTCCAGTGATCTTCTAGGGTGGGACCAGTCAGAAGGCACAGGCATCAGAAGTGGCAGGGCAGCTGGCACAGGATCCTTTCTACCTTACTCTTCGCCTAGGAGGGACTGCAGATCCACAACCCCATCTGACCCTTCCCCCCCCAAGTGGAGAACCTGTCTCCAGGGTTTGTTCTGACCCCAGGACTCAAGAGGGACAACTGATCCACAGCCCACTGCACACGAGTCTTACCAGAAGAGAGCTGATCTCCCAAATGTACTGACACAGGCTTACAGACCCACAGGAGGAACAAGCTCCAGCCAGAAACAGTAAGAACACCTAACACCAGAGATCAACAGTTGGCAAAAGGCAAACACAAGAATGTTACCAACAGAAACCAAGACTACTTGGCTTCATCAGAACCTAGCTGAAGGGTTTGCAGCCTCTTAGGATGAACAACAATATAAACTAACTGTTACCCTCAGAGCTCTCAGGGACTAAAACTCCAACCAAAGAGTACACATGGTGGGACTCATGGCACCAGCAGCATATATATAGCAGAGGATGCCCAAGTCATCAATGGGAGGAGAGGGCCTTGGCCTTGTGAAGGTTCTGTGCCCCAGTGTAGGGGAATGCCAGGGCCAGTAAGCAGGAGGGGTTGAGGTGGTGAGCAGGGGGAGGGGGAGGGACAGGGTTTTATTTTATTTTATTTTATTTTGGAGGGGAACCTGGGAAAGGGGATATTGTAAATAAAGAAAACATCTAATAAAGAAAAAGAAAGGAAGAAAAAGAGAAGGGCTGAGAAAATACAATTCCTTAGATTTATGGAACTTGAAGTAAAAAAGAGAGGAGGGAAGAAAGTGGGGAAAAAATAGAGAGAGGAGGCTGGTGAAGGGAAAGAAGAAATACAGAAAGAAGGGAAAGAGAAAGGAAAAGAATTATCCTAATTTGTTATCATTAGAATAATAGAAAAGGGTGGTAGAAAACAAGACCTAACAAAAGTAATCTGTGAGGGAGGAACAAAACCAGAGAATGTGACATCAGGTAACAACAAAAGAAAATTTTCCAAAGGTGAAAGAATAATAATGAAAATCATTAACAATATTGATAAAAAATGATTTTATGAGTCAGAAGAAGCCAGATAATAGTGTGAGAACATACAGAATTACATCTTGCAATCCCAAGGGTTACTAACAATGACAAGGGCAAAGACATAGAAGAATGCAATGCAGTTATTCATGAACTCAATCATTTTTCCAGTCTTATAGATTGTAAGCACTGATGGAGATACAGCCAAAGGGAATAGACATGTGTCTCTTCATGAAGTCTAGTGCACTAAGACCAGGGCATAAATTTAGCCTTTCTACAAGATAAGCATCTAAGCCCTTAGTTACTAATTCTAGGGAGGCATTTATTTTGCTTGGCCTACCCCTCCAGTCAGAAGTTATTGACTCCACAAACTAGTTTAAAAGTGTTGTAATCAGTTACAGCTGTGCATACAAGGAAACTGCACTCTCAAATGACCAGTCCACTTTTTAAGGCCAAAGAAATAGAGAATGAGAAAAATTCAAGATGAAAGCAATAAAAATAATACATCTTTGTTACAATTAAAATGTAGGATCTTCAATACTCAGGAAGTTTTAGAACTTAACTGCATAAATTGCAATGCATGTGAAAACAGCAAAGGAATCAAGAGTGAATATTAGCCCCCACTTCCATTTCTGTGTCCTGAAGACGGGAGAGGGAATAGCATCCACCAAGTTTATAGCAATATCTAATAGTAGAGCCTATCAAACAGCTTTCTTTATACCTGAATTAAATCAACTCAAAGTAGCAAAGGTGTATTTTTAAAGATGGTTTCAAGATTTCAGGACATGGTTCCTTCTCTTCTTTTCTGCAGACCTCTCATGGGAAAAAAAAAAAACATAGTGGGTCAAAGCTGCTAATATCATGATAGCCAGAAAGTAGAGTGGGGTAGCTTGGAAGAAATTACCAAGGATATAACATATGTAGCTTTAGCCAGATACCAAACTCTTCAACCAGGTTTCATCACTTAATGTCCCACCACTCCCAAACAAGTGATGGTCCATAACACTGATGAATGATCCCACAAGCTGCCATTCAGCTTCTTCTCTGCTTTTGTCTAGTGTTTGTAATTTTGATCCTAATCCATTAAAGAATGTTACTACAGCAGGCATATTGTCATACCAGTACCTTCCTAAACTCTTTGAGACATCCCATAGTCTTACATGGTAGCTTCTTAAACTTTTCTTTCATCCTCATTTCTTGATACTATAATACATTTTTAGTTGAATTTTATAAAACAAAAATTATCTTTTTACCCTATTTCTACATATTTTGTTTTTTGGAATAAGGAAATCTTTCTTTGAAGATGGCAAACCACAGTGTTTATTTATGGAATCCCATCTGGTACCAAGCTACTTGCCAATAGAAAGGTGATAAACATAGTTATTTGCCAGTTTTAATTCAATATATTTTATGATGTCTTTAGTAGCCACTAGGCAAAAAAGTTTTCTTTAATCTTATTGTGAAGTTAAAACCTTCAAAAGTAGAATTCTCAAGCTTCGATATAATTTAGATTCTGTAACTGTTTAGAACTAATTCAAAGTATAACAATAATAATGATAAACAAAGCATGATATTAAGTAAAATGAGACACGATAAAACAGGCCATATCCCAGTTTCATGAGAGGTTGAGACAGAAGGATCCCTAATTGAAAGCTCCCCTGGGTTACATGACTAGCCTTGGTTAAGCAGCATATTAAGGCCATATCTCAAAATAGAAAAGAAAAATCAAGTCTTGGGGTATAACCTATTGGCTAAGCACTGATCTATTAAGCAGAAGACCTTAAGTTTAATATTCCAGTACCTCAAAAACAAAAAGAAAATAGATAATAAAAAAGCAAGAAGAGAAGTCAATGATCTGTTGGCTTTTTTGTCAAATATTGAAAGGATCCAGTGAGAAAACTAAAGCCTTATTGGTATGGTGCTACATGTGTGTGGTTTTTGTATTTGGAAGGCTGACACAAAAAGATTGTTGTAAATCCAGTGCCACACTGTAAATCAAGGCTCTAGAAAGCCTATCTCAGGAAAGAAAAGAACAAAGAAGAGAATCTATTTTAATGCACCTACTCTATGATGTACTTGTTCTGCTTTTATTCCCAACCTTTATTCATTCCTCTGTGCTTATCTCTAAGACCATGATTCTATGTTTTCCCTGACTTTCAAAACAATATCACATAACGAAAAACCTAAAATTCAGAAAAAAATACTGACTAAATTTTATTAGTATTTTACATATATTTGATCTCAGAATGTTTCCATAATATTCTCCTTATACTTTTGGCGATAGAGACAGAATCTTCTATTATTACAAAGGATTATGCAGCACTTCACAGAATCAAATAGTCCTACCCAGGAAAACAGTCAACATTTGCTTTTCTTAAAAAAAGTCATAAGGACAGACAAGGGCTTGGTTAGACTGAAAGTGGGGAAACAAAAGATTAAAATTATTCTTCAAAACTGTCTCAGCAATAGCATTAAGACCAGAGAAGAGGCTTGGTAAAATCCCTCATGAGTCCTCTGTAAAGATTTCTTTCAATTGAGCAAAACCATCCAAGACCTAAAAATGGAAGTAGAAACCACAAAGAGAGACAACTCTGGAGTTAGAAATCTTAGGAAAGAAGTCAGGAAATATAGATGCAAGCATCACCAACAGAATACAAGAGATAGAAGAGAGAATCTCAGGCACAGAAGATAACATAGAAAACATTGACACAACAGTCAAAGAAAATACAAAATGCAAAAAGTTCCTGACCCAAAACATCCAGGAAATCCAAGACACAATAAGAAGACCAAACCTAAGAATAATGAGAATTGAAGAGAGTGAAGACCTCCAACTTAAAGGACCAGTAAATATCTTCAACAAAATTATAGAAGAAAACTTCTCTAATCTAAAGAAAAAGATACATACAAACATACAAGAAGCCTATAGAACTCCAAATAGACTGGACAAGAATAGAAATTCCTCCTGCCACATAATAGTCAAAACACCAAATGCACAAAACAAAGAAAGAATACTAAAAGCAGTAAGGGGAAAAGGTCAAGTAACATATAAAGGCAGGCCTGTCAGAATTGCACCAGACTTCTCATCAGAGACTATGAAAGCTAGAAGATCCTGGGCAGATGTCATACAGACCCTAAGAGAACACAAATGCCAGCCCAGACTGCTATACCCAGCAAAACTCTCAATTACCATAGATGGAGAAACCAAAGTATTCTATGACAAAACCAAATTCACACAATATATTTCCACAAATCTAACCCTTCAAAGGATAATAAATGGAAAACTCCAACACAAGAAAGGGAACTACATCCCTGAAAAAGCAAAAATGTAATCTTCCAACAAAACTAAAATAAGATGGCCACATGAATGGAATTCCAACTCTAACAACAAAAATAACCGGAAGCAACAATTACTTTTCCTTAATATCTATTAATATCAATGGACTTAATTACCCAATAAAAATACACAGGCTATCAGACTGGGTAAGTAAACAGGACCCAACATTTTGTTGCATACAGGAAACCCACCTCAGTGACAAAGACAGACACTACCTCAGAATAAAGGTTGGAAAACAATCCTCCAAGCCAATGGTCCCAAGAAACAAGCTGGAGTAGTCATTTTAATATCGAATAGAATCTCCTGCTTCCTGGCCCTGGCATTCCCCTACATTGGGGCACAGACCCTTCATAGGACCAAGGGCCTCTCCTCACACTGATGACCAACAAGGCCATTCTGCTACATATGTAGCTGGAGACATGAGTCCCACCATGTGTACTCTTTGGTTAGTGGTTTATCCCTGGGAGGTCTGGGGGTACTGGTACTGGTTAGTCCATATTGTTGTTCCTTCTATGGGGCTGCAAACCCCTTCAGCTTCTTGGGTCCTTTCTCTAGCTCCTTCATTGGGAACCCTGTGCTCAGTCCAATTATACCAGGATTTCTTGTTGCAGAGGACCTTGAGTTTGGACACTTATTCAGAAGAAAAGGCATTTCAGTGCATATCAGAATTCCAAACTTTGTTCCTGAGACAGAAATCCAGAGAAGAGCAACAAGAAGGATGAAATGCTTCTCTGTTAAGTTCTTCTCTGAGTCTGTTAACATTCAGGAAGGTAGCTGTGGCCTTCTCACTGGAGGAATGTGAATGTCTCAATGATGCTCAGGAGGCATTGTATTTGGATGTGGTGTTGGTAAGTTACAACAATCTATTCTTTGTGGCATGAAGATTCCAGACAGAAGATTGTTTTCAGAATCAATCAGTGGGAATTGAAATATACTTGCCAACTATGATGAATGCAGTTCACAAACCAGATATAACAGTTTCCCTGAATATCAGGCTGTTCCCCTGAACTGAACCACTAGGTCATTCTTCAGTGACAGTGTTTTAAAGATGAATGTCATGAGGATCAGAAAAGAAGAAAATAGAAGTGATAGGCTCAGGAGATCTTGTGTAAACTATGTCTTATACCAAGCAAGGTTTTCACTATGGAGGCCATGCTGGTGTGTAACCTGATATGGATACCAGGCTGGCTTCCAACTCTGATAAATCTGTCTGTATTTATATTCTTTATTCTGTGAAGAAGAAATGGAACAGAAGTATGACAAAAACAATTAGAGAGACTTACCTGATGCTATACGGGGCAGGTAGGAAGAGGACACACAGTGACTCACTTTCAATTAGATAACACAGCATAGGCATCCAGAGATACACCCACCCCCATGCCACAAGGCATGTCTAGAAAAGACACCTTTAAGTCTGCCACTTAAAGGCACAGGCAAGGAAGGTAGTAGACATACCAAAGCACACCTGCCACCATGCCAAACAGCATGAGAGGGGTAAACAACACGAGACCTGCCCTCCACCAGACCACACAGGCAAGCTGTTGACACCTAGAGGCCCACTTGCCAGCACTGCATGCAGGATGGGCAGAGGAGGTCATCCAGAGGCCCACCAGCAACATGAACTACCTGCAGCTGGAACCATAATGTACCCATATGTGGTGGACAGATGGAAGAAAAAGAGTAGTGGAACAATTTGAACATTATGAACATTATGGGACTGGAATTGTGAGAGTGAGGACGAATAAACCTGTTGTGTGTGGCTAACTCTACCACCTGAATCCAAGATGAAATTCCAGCCCAAGTTACAGCTGAGAGCCATGTCTGGGTATGTGGATATGCAATGGCTAGGGTTAAGTGTCGATGACCATGGCTTGGCTCATATTGCCATTAAAAATTGTGGGGCTGTTCCTGGTCTGGGAAGCCACCTAGGACCAAACAGATGTCCAAGGGTTGAGTAAAACTACTCTGACCCACACTGGCTACGGTTCTCTGAAGAGCTGTCTCCACCTCTCAGTGCCTCTCTTGGGCTTCACAGTGGAACTAGACCTGGTGTGGGGATTGAGGGAGGGTGTGGATGTGGGAGAGCTGACTCTACCTTCTGCTGAGGGAAGATGGCTGCCGTGAAGAGGAAAAGAAGATATCATTACATCATGAAGCCCACCCACGTCAGAAAAGCCAGAGCATGTGACATGGACCTAGTCCTAAATATGGAGCATCTCAATAGGCAAGTCCCTTTAGTCAACAGCCCTTAACAAGATGCCATGGGATGATTCCTCAGGTATATGAAAGATGACTATGGTAACGTGGCAGACGTAAGTCTTAAAGTAGTCTCTGGAAGCATATTAAAAGCTCCCAGTCAATCCTGACACATGTTGATGTGCATGTGAGTGATACAGCTCTCCTCCTTGGTTGGATGCTTCTTGGAAGCAAAGGTAGGCATCCTGACTGTAATGGACACTGTTTCTACAATCTGTTTGTTGTCTAGTTGTACATTTCATACTTTTTTTTGTCATTTCTACCCATTCAAAAAATAGTATTGGAAATTAATGCTAAAAGGAACAGGAATTCATGGTTAGCCTTGTATGCCTGGGGTGCATGAGATCCTGTATCAAAACCAAAAGACAGTCTTTTATTAGGACTGACCAACATCGACCATATTCTCACCAAAGCCATGAAGAAGGCCTCTGGCATTGAACACCATGAGGTGCATGCTAGTTATATACATCCCTCAGTAACAAATGCAACATGTGTGTATCTGAGGAACGTGTGATGTCCCCAAAAAAGAAACTCTACAACTAGAGATCAGGTAATATCATGCACCTGATGAATCACATTCAAAGAGATCCTGTGAGAGGGGTCGCCATCTAGATTCAGCAGGAGGAGAGAAAGATCATTACGTTGCTGCCATCTCCAACTTGGGTCAGATCACTCATGTAGATCCTGACACCGAGACAATCCTGAAGCTTCTGGACTTTGGCAATATTTGCAAAATGTGTGGTATTTATGCTAGAGTTGAGATGAATTTCAAAACACCACATGGAGCCATTTGAGTGTTTTTTGCTATTTTGTTATATTTCCAATAAACCTGTGGAAAATAACAAACAAACACAAGGCAGGTCCTTTGTTTCTCTGTTCCAACACTAGCAAACCTGGCAGCATTGGGGACTTTTGGTACAGAAATACAGGAGGGATCACTGTTTCTAGGTGGGCTTATCCTGCCCTCTAGAGTAATTGTCTCCTCTTGCTATTTCCACAATCAATCATGTAGAAACAGTACTAGCATTTATCACATTACACTTTAGTCTGGGCTTTTAACAAATATGTTTTACATGAGCCCAAATATATGTGTGTAATATGTACATGCAGATATCTGAAAAGGGCACTAGGTCTCTGGAATTGAAGTTGCAGGCATCTGTAAACTTCCCAACATGTGTGCTTAGGATCAAACCTAGGCTTCTGTAAGAGCGGGAAGTATTCTTAACCACTGTGCCATCTCTTCAGCCCCCCTTAATTTTACTTTTGACAAGTTTTCTATCTGCTGAGAAAGAATTAGTAGCAGAATAGATTTAGTAGAAGACTTAGAATATAATAGTCACTCACAGACTCTGATTAGATGGCTAATTCAAACCTTTCATCTTATACCTATAGCACTTAAGCTGAAACTTTGTATATGATTATTTTAGTTGGGTTTTTCCATGCTCCTATAAAATATCACCAAAAGTAACCGGAGGAGGAAAAGGTTTTCAATCTTACAGCTTGTAGACCATTATAAAGTGAAATCAGGGCAGGAACCAAACCAAGGAACATAAGAGGCAAGAGCTGAAGTGAAATGGAGAAATGCTGCTTACTGGTTTGTTTCCATGGCTTGTTCAGCCTGATTTTTTTATGCCATTAAGAACCATTTGTCCACTAGTACCACCACCTACAGTGGAATATGTAGTCCCACAACAATCCTGAACCACAAAAAATGCCCCATGGTTGTGTCTAATGCCCAACTTTATGGAGACATTTTCTCAATTGAGGTTACCTCTTCTCAAACGACTCTAGCTTAACAAAACAAAATACTAGCCAATACAGTTGTCTCTTTGTCACCTTGATATCCAAACATATCACCATTCACCTATAATCTTTTCCTTGCTCATTTGTTCCAAAGAGGTCATGCTAATATTAATATCATAATATAAAATATTACAACATTTAAAAGTCCAGTCTTTAATAATTCAAAGATTTTAAAAGTTTAGTATCTAAAAAATTAAAGCCTCTTTAAAATACCCAAACTCTCTTAACAATGGGCTCCTATAATACAGTATAGATACATTCTGAACAAAGCAAACCAGAATTCCATCATATAAAGAGTTCAGTTCTTGATATCTGGGACATGCTCTTTTGGGCTCCAAAGCAATTTCATTTCTTCGGCTCTGTCATTCACAGCACATAAAGCTTGTATCCAAGGCTCAGGCTAGCTCTGCTCCATAATTGCCACTGCCCTTGGTGATCATCCCTTGATATTGATATCTCCAAAATGCTGATATCTTCACTTCAAGTGGACTGCAACTTAAACACTTATCTTTTCCTAGGCTCCTTTCAGGAATTCTGTTTTTCACTGTCACACGTTTCCAAGCCTCAGCTTCTTTTCACGTCCCTTCAATCCTAGAGCTTCTAAAGCAACTAAGTTTACAATTTCACCTGTGGCCACCTTGGCCTCTTACACTGCCAAAGCCTCCACTGCTCTATGATCTCCTCATGCCTTCAAAACTAGTACAATGTAGGAGATTCATAACCAGGTTCTTCTGCATGAGAAACATTAACCCCTTTTGAATCACAGTTTCTGAGAGCCGACCCGTGGAAACATTTCCCAGGAGATTTTACCTCAGTAATGCTGATCACATCTTAATCACTACTAGTTTCTTAGCTCCATCACTGATTTACCATCATCCATTGTCTTGGCAAAGCAAATGTTTCACTTTAGTTGTTCTGGTCTCCTTTTAATCAGTGCTGCTTCTTCAGACCCAGCTGACCAGAATCACATAGTCCTAATTCAAAATATCAAATGGCCCTCACAGATTTATAAGGAAATTCTCAAAATTCTCTAAGAAACTTCAGTAACTAGACCTTCTTATCAACTTTTCTCTCAACATGCATTCTTATCTTCCAAGCATTCGTAAAGCATCCCCCTTCAGTTCTGAGTACTCAACAGCTTTTCTAGCTCAAAGTTCCAAAAGTCTTCTACAGTCCTCCTGAAAACATATACTCAGGTCTGTCGCAAATATAGCTTATCTTTAATCATACTAGTTTCTATTTCTGTGATAAAATACTATGACCAAAAGCACCACTGAAGAATGGCTGCTTACTGGATCACTCTCTATGGCTTGTTCAGCCTGATTTTTCATACCATGAAGGACCACCTGTCCTTGGTGACACTAGTCACAGAAGCTGGGTCATCCCATATCAATCAACAATCAAGAAAAGTCCCAGAGGTTTGTGTTCTAGTCAATCATATGGAGGCATTTTCTCAGCTGAGGTTCCCTCCCCTCAGGACACTAGATTGTGTCAAGTTGGCCAAAAAAAAAGTGAGCACAATAATGGTATTTTTTTCAGTGTAGCTAACACAAGATATATCATCAAAGAAAAAGATAACCACCATGATCCAATGGCTTGCTCCAAATTTGCTTCTTGTTTATACGCATCCTCTGTCTTACCTCCTTGTCTCCCTTTTGCCTGAAGCTAATTCATCTTAAGACTTTGCCAGTCCTACTCCAGTGCATCTCAAATACATTCATTGCTTTCTATCATGGCTGACGTGCCAGCTTTGTTCATTGGCATCTCCTAGGTGGACCATTAATGGTGTTCCCTGTTTCTGGTCTAGCGTCTGCACAGCAGCCAAGAATATTTGTATTGAAAGTGTCATAGGACTCTTCCCTTTTAAATATGTTCCAGTTGCTTTCCATTGCTTTAATACTCAAAGCTGACTTCAAGTTCTGACTTGTCCTTTTCAAACAAACCTGACTTTTCCCTATTTCTCACATTCCATCCAGACACTGCAACAGTTAATGTTTCAACTGCTTCTGGGAAGGACAGATCTGTTCCCACTAGCAGTTCACACATATTCCTGCTTTGACCTATGCAAGCAGTCTTTCTGAACTTCTTCTATCCTGAGAGTCCTTCCTTAATCAGTCTTTTCAGAGCATTTTCTAGAAAGAATAGACTAGAGAATCCTTTCTTCTTATACCTACCCATTTTCACTGTAAGGTTTAAAATCTGTAATGACATGTTTTCATCTCCTTGAAATAACTGATGGAAGGATTGCTCTCTTCCTTTAATTCTCCACAAAACCATATTCAAGGAATAAGAGGACCTTGAGTTATTGTGTTTGTCTGTTGAAATGCAATGATTATCTCTCCACAAAATATGGAGGCATCCTATATTTTTTTAAAAGGAGGAAGTATTAAATGCAGTGTTTTATACAGCTTCAGATTTCCAAAGTAAGGGTTTTTTTAGGGCAAAACCCATATCTTATTAGGGAAAACATTATCATGACATGAAGAAGTACTCTGTAGCTACAGAAAAAAAAATACTATCAATCAAAGTTTTTGAAATATCAAGTAGGATGATATATACTCTAATTATGGTTTAAGGAATAAAATTAATTCCAAAATGCTACAATACACTCTTCTTACAAATGTGTATGTAAGAATGATAGTGGATAGATGGTTCATTAATAGAAATTAGAAACAATGACTTTGTGAAATTCACAGGCAAATAGATGGGGCCTAGAAAATATCATCTTGATTGATAGAATCCAGTCACAAAACACACATGGTATGTACTCACTGATAAGTAGATATCAGGTAAAAAAATTCAGGAATACCAATGATATAATTCACAGACCACATGAAGCTCAAGAAGAAGGAAGACCAAAATGTGGATGCTTCAGTCCTTCTTAGGAGGAGGAACAAAATACTCATGGGAGGTAGAGTGTGGGAGGGACCTAGGAAGAAGAGAGAAGGGGGAGGGGGACATGGGGTAGGGTCAGGTATAGGAGGAGAATGGGTGATATACAGAGGGTCAGGAAATTGAACAGAGGTGTATAGCAATGGGGGGTGGGGACTGGGGGTTGTCACTAGAAGGCCCCAGATGTCAGGAAAGCAAGAGGCTCCCAGGACCCAGTGGGGATGAAATTAGCTAAAATACCCAAAAAAGGGAAGGAAAACCTGCATAGACCATATTTAGAAGTTAGGCAAGGCCCCCGGTTGGGGGATGGGGCCACCACTCATCTCCAAAATTTTAACCCAGAATTGCTCCTGTCCAAAGGAAATGCAGGGACAAAGAGTGGAGCAGACTGAAGGAAAGGCCATCCAGAGACTGCCCCACCTAGGGATCCATCCTATCTGCAGCCACCAAACCCAAACACTATAGCTGATGCCAAGAAGTGCTTGCTGACAGATGTCTGATATAGCTGTTGCCTGAGAGGGTCTGCCAGAGCCTGACCATTGCAGATGGGGATACTTGCAGCCAACCATTGAACTGAGCACAGGAACCCCAACGGAGGAGTTAGGGCAAGGACTAGAAGAGCTGAAAGTGTTTGCAAACCATAGGAAGAACAACAATATTAACCAACCAGACCTCCCAGAGCTCCCAGGGACTAAACCACCAAGCAAAGAGGACCCATGGCTCCAGCTGCATATGTAGCAGCAGATGACCTTATCTGTCATCAATGGGAGGGGAAGCCTTTGGTCCTGTAAAGGCTCCATGTCCCAGTGTTGGGGAATACTAGGGTGGTGAGGTGGGTGTGCCGGGGGCATCGGAGAGTACCCTTATAGAAGCAAGGGAAGGGGGAGGGGATAGGGGCTTGCAGCGGGAAAACCAGGAAAGGGGATAACAGTTGAAATGTAAATAAATAAAATATCCAATTAAAAAAGTTTTTTTGTTTTTGTTTTTGTTTTGTTTTGTTTTGTTTTTTAAGTTTCTATTGCAAACAACAGAGTTCAGGTCTCAGCAACCCACTTCAAATGGACTAATACCACCTCTGTCTATAGCTCCACAGAATCTAATTTCTTCTTCTGTCTTCCATAGGCATTGCACATACATATGTATACTGCCAACAAGCATGCTCACATGTACATATATATAAAAATAAAATAACCTTATCCGAAATATATTCACTTCTCATATTTATACTGATTATAATGTCTCCTCTCTCCACTTCTCCCAGTACCACCCCTCCTTCTCTGCTCTCTAGCTGAACTCTGTTTCTGTCCCTTGTTAGAAAATAACTGATTTCTAAGAGATAACAACCAAACATGACAAACTAAAATATAATAAGATGAAGCAAGAACGTTCATATCGAAGTTGGACACAGTAACCCAAGAGGAGGAAAGAAGTTCCAAGAGAAGATGATAGAGTCAGAAACCCAAAGGTCCAGTCAAAATACTAAGCTAATAGTTATAATACACACAGAGAAGACCTGGTATAAACTTATGTAGTCCCATAGTTGCTAGTTCAGTCTCTGCAAGCTCATATGCACCTTGCATAGTTGATTTAGAGTGCCATTTTCTCCTGGTATCCTCCATTCCTTCTGACTCATACAACCTTTCTGGTCCTCTTCCACAGGATTTCCTGAGGTCGGAGGGAAGAAACTGCATGGAGACCTCCAAGTTAGACTCTCCCTCCACATAAGGTCTGTTCAAGACTGCTCCCAGGGGTAGCCTCCGGATGAGGCTACATAAGGCACTGGCCTATAAGTAGAATATTATTAGGAATCATTCTTCTGATTTTTAAGATTCACTGTTTGGCTTTACCTAGGTCTCTGGGCTATTGAGACTCTAGTGTTGAGCATGAGTTCCTTCTCATGGATTGAGTGTTAAGTCAAAATAGAAATTGGTCAGTTTCTCTCACGAGCTGTGCTAGCATATTTTACAGGCAGGACTGGTCAAAGATGTGTCTAGGCTGGTACCCATGTTTCTCTTTTAGTATCATGGCAGGTACCTTTCTGTACCAAAGTGTCTAGAAAATAAGAGTACCAGCTCAACTTTTCTATGTTCAATGAGTTATGTGAATGGTTTCCTTGGCAGTGGTTCCTTGCTGTCTGTTTGTGAAGAGCAACCTTTTGTCTAACCATTATACTGACTTGTATAGGGATTTCCACGGAACCCTCTAAGCCCAATAATCCAATGACTGTATGTAACCCAGTCCATCCACTGGGAAACTTGTTTGGCTACAAGAAATGGCCAGTTGAGAATTCATGTCCTCCAGTACTAGTATTCCTCATTTGGGTCACCTTCATAGATTCCAAGAAATTTATATTATACTAAGTTTCTACACTACCCTCCCACAGATGCTCCCCCAATGAAACTTCTCTCCATTCAGTCTATCCTTGCATTCCCATTTCCCACAATCTGACATGATCACTCCCATTTCCGTTCCTACCCACCCACAGTCCACACATAAAATATATTCTATTTCCTCTTCTGAGAGGGAGTCATGTGCCCTCCCCCCATACCTCTCATCTTTACCTAATCTTTTGGGTCTATGAATTGTAGCTTTGTCATTGTTTACTAACGGATAATAACTACTTTTAAGTGGATACGTACTATATTTATTTCTGGGTATGGATTACCTCATTCAGAATGATCTTCTTTCTTGTACCATCCATTTTCCAACAAGTTTCATGATGTCATTCTTTAAATAGTTAAATAATACTCCATTGTGTAAATGGCCATATTTTGTTTACTTATTCTTCTGTTGAGAGACATCTAGGTTGTTTCCTATTCCTAGCTGTTATGAATAAAGCTACAATGACCATGTTAGAGTAGTTGTCCTTGTGCTACAATGGAGCTTCCTTTGTGTATATGCCCAAGAATAGTATAGCTGGGTTTTGAGGTACATCAATTCCCAATTTTCTGAAGAACTAACATTTTGATTTCTATCATTGTTGTATGACTTTGCACTCTTAAAATAAAGGAATAGAAATGTATAACATACACATAGCATGGCCTTAAATAGCACTATAATAAGTTTTCTATACAAGAAAGGTTTTAAAAATCTGAAAATTCTTAATTCTTTTTTCAAAGAACATTCTGGCCTGCCATCATTGCTGCAAGTGTTCAAAGCACTCATTGTTTCATTAGGTATCTTAGGAAGCTCACAATATCTAGACAGATTACAATATCAAGAGAAAGAAAGTCCAACTGAGGCAATACATCTGAATTTAGGACCTAAATTAAAAGTTTGAGATCCAGTTTTCCCAGAGGTAATTTCTTTTCTCATCAGGAAACATATATGCTATAAATAAGATTATGTGGCTCAAAAGCTAATTGTTTGAGAGCACCTAATTGAAAGTAATAGCAAATGAGAGAATCACATTAGTGACTTGACGTTAGTGGTCACATTAAAGTCTCACATTTACATTAACCCGGTTTATTTCCTGTTTCCTAGTTGACATTAGTAGAGTAAATTATCCTCGCATAGCTGCAGCAGCTGATTGCATGCTGGACCTGGATGAAAGGGCATTAATGAACATAATAAAGAATGTCTCACTCCTAATTCAAAGATTCTTAGAACTGAGGTGCGATTCTGCCTAAACCACAACATATAATGAGGCTCTGAAAGCATGTAATGAACATCAGGGAGAAATAGGAGAGCTCATTGTTCCAAACTTAACGTTTAAGGAAACAGGAAAGAAGTCAGCTAGAAAACATAATAATGTGTTACCTTCTCCCACAGTCCCTGCATTAACCCACATCTTTCACACGGGGTTGGTTACAAGGTTAAAATGAGAAAGTGTTTCCTACCATCAATAAAGCCTGCCATGGAGAAAAGCATACAAAACAGATTCACACATCACTGTCTGACAAGATGCTCGCTGATAATTTTAGCAACAGTAAAGAACTTATTGATAGTTTTCTCTCTCAGAAAATCTGAAACTCATGGGAACAAGGAAGAGTACAGAGAGCAAATTGGAAACTTGAAACTTTTCAAGAAATTGGGTGACTGAAGTCAGACATCTTTAAAAAGGTCAAGCCATCGGGTGCTGCTTATGAACAATTGCCTTATTACCAGCAATTTTCTATTCAAAGTTTTCAAACATAAAAAAAAAAATGTCTAACAAAATTGAACTAGTTGTAGCATGTTAACAGCAGACTGATAGTTTTTAGCTTAACATTTACAGAAAAAAGGGGCAAAGTCCACGGCTTTGGTAATATAAATCCAAAATGACCTCTCCCGTTCAGTAACTGTTGGTCTAGGCATGTTATGTCAGTTACAATGAGGAGTTTTCATTGTTTCTTAATTTTTTACCAGTAAATATGTTAATGAAGGAATACATTTAAGTATCAAACTTATTTTAGACTGGGGCTTTGACAATCTGAAAAATATTATTTCCACAAAAGTACCACATAAATCTTAATATCATTCAGTGATTCACCAAACCACTCACTTGTTGAACAAATTTCTACACAGGACAGCTCTATAGAGCAGCAAGGTTAGACACTTTGAAAGACTGGTAACGCACTGGACATTAAATTCAAATTGTGTTATATTCTATTAACTGTTCTAATTTTATTTTCTTTCTCCAAGAGGTAGGTTATTATTTCATTGTCAATTTGGCATTTGTGGGAGCTCAGCCAAATAATATGAAAGGAAAGAAAAATATAACAAAAGTAAATCTGAATCAATTAAGAAAGTCCTTCTGTAGACAAGATTGACCGGGACCTTTGTCCATTCATTTCTCTGTTCCAGCAGTTGCAGCCAGAGCTCTATCCATTCTCCCACCTCGGTGTGCTTTAATAAGCACAACTTGAAAATACAGACAGCTTTATCTTCAAATGTCCTTATTTTAGGGAATGAGCCTTCTAATTCATCAGAGCACTCTAGAAGTTTGAACACAAGTTTTCTCAATGGTGAGAAATGTTAAATCAGACAAAACGAATTGGAACTTTTGAAAGGAGCTTCACATGAAACCTGTTAAATGAGACCTTGAAAGTCACATCCAATACAATATAAAAAAACTCCTGATGATGTCTATTACTACCTTGGAACTACTCATGTGAGAGCCTGAAATTCACAATATTTATAAAACTTGAATGGATAAAACCAACTGTTCTGGTTAGCACTGATAATTTGGTTAAATTAAGTATATGCAAATACCTACTTCTATCCACATTGTAAGTTCTTTAAATTAATCTTGTAATATTCATGCAATGTTTCTAGAACTGTTGTCCTCTAGGCAGGACAGTTACTTTGAAATATATCTAAAATATATAAAATTAATTTCTTTCATTTTTAAATTAAAGTGTGTAAGTTTATAGTCTGATACTGGATAAGACGACACAGCACAGATGAATTTAAGAATATTATTGTATCTGCCATCTACATGTAAATATATGCAAATTATATATTAATGTAAATTTTACTGAAATATAATTTTTAACAATTAAAAATATTAGTTATCAGTTATTCTAAATCACACAGTAAAAACAGCCAATCTTTGATATACACATGAACAAGAACAGCTAAAAAAGAGGCAGTAACAAATCTATAAGGATAAGGAAAAAAACAAAAACATTCCATCAGCCTTTTTATCAGTAAATATCAGCCCACAACCTGCTACAGAGCCTTATACTTTTCCAAATAATAATCCCCAAGTGGGGAAAGAATTATAGCTCCTTGACATAGGCCAGTAATAGTAAGAGTGTCAAATCTCAAGATCTTGGGCAGAGACATTCTTTTTTAGACAAAATAAAAAGGAAATGGGGACATTCTTTTTGAACAAAATAACAGGGAAAGTGGATGATTAATGAAAACTGCACACCAAAGAGAATGCAAAATTAAGAATACTATGCCTATTTAGGTCAGCTAATTTTTAATATACTCCAAAGTTAACATCAGTAATATGAACATAGCTCACATTAAAGCAGGCCAGGCTCTTTGTTGCCAATCAAATGTAATGGTTGTACATAATGTTGATATAAATTATAATATAAAATATTTTCTCCACATTACAGACATATGCTACATACAATGTAGCACTACTCATAAATATGTTTGGACTACCTGAGAACTAGAAGGCAGAAGAAAGCGTGGTTAAGTATCTAGCACATAAAATGTCGTATTTTCTTGTGAACACAATGTATTCAGTTCTTTCTATTTTGGCATGAAGACAACTCCACAGGAACAAAGTACAACCCACTATGCCATGTAGTAGGCCTTTCATGCCATGTTGCTTAGCACTTTTCTACCTTCCACTTCAGAGCATATGGATTGATGCTATCTTTATTCAGTCAGGAACTGCTTGCTGGCTTTCTGGTACGATCCAGGTATACATCCAAAGATGAAGAAACACGGAGTACAATCTGTGATTTCCTCTCCTTATGGAGCATGCATGGGAAAAACTTAGGGAATATGACACCTGGAAAAATATTGTTGAAAGATGACTATAATAATGATAACCTCTATGGGAGGAAGAACTCTTGCAGTCAGTGGATGATGATTTTAACATGATTAAGAAAGAATGCGGTAGGAAATAGAGTGGGAAGAAGGCAGCAGGAGGTTTCCAGGAAAACACTGAGAATAAAAGATTAGATAGAACTACAAAGCTTCATAAGAGAAAGGGGGAAGGGAAGGAAAGAGAGAGGGAGAGGGGAAAGATGGAGGGAGGGAGGAGAGAAGGGAGGGAAGGAACAAGGAAGAAAAGAAAAGAGGGGCACATAAAGTCTGAAGAAAGACAAATTTGTGATCCCAGCTAAGCTACTTTCCTCCCATGCCAAGCATCTAAAACCGGTGCAGGGTGCATCAAAGCCCTTTTCAGGTGCTGAGATACAGGCAGAGAAATTGTTACACTTGAAAGACAGAAATAAATTAGGTGACTCCTATCATTGCCTCAGATTTCAGAGGAAAGGTTATAGGTCGTATATGGGGGGAATGGTAGGAAAAACTCAGAATAGGGGTGGAGATATTGGAAACCTCAGTGTAAAACAGGAGCAGAATGGAGAAGGTAGTGCTCAGGTTCAGCTTCAGAAATCTGAATAAGCCCCTAGGCCTTTGTCTGATCACAAGCTGCAAATGGACAAGAATCTAGGATGACACTTGGGGGACGAGTGATCCTCAAAGCAGATTTGTGCCTTTTAAATACATGGAACATTCCATGTACCTTTCCATAAAAAAAAAAGACGAAGGCTCATGCATCCCTAAAGTAAAGGCTTCTTAGGTTCCAAAATGTAATTAAGCTACCATGTCAACAATTAAAATGCTTGTTGATACAAGTGATAAGGAAAATAACAAAATCAAAGACACTAAATGTATTAAATACTGTCAAGTTTAGCACAGACTCTTAATTAAGTCTAATTAATAGAATCAGACTCAAAAATAGTAGGGAGCTATTTACAGAGAAAGTACCCCGGTGGTGTGGTGGGGCATCAATTGGGTATAAGCCCAAGAGTGGTATAGCTAGATCTTCAGGTAGATCCATTCCCAATTTTCTGAGGAACCTCCAGATTGATTTCAAGAATGGCTGTACCAGTTATTAACCTTAACTGTGATAGTGAGAACCTGGAAACAACCCAGATGTTCCACAATGGATGAACGGACATAGAAAATATGGTTCAGTTACACAACAGAATACTATTCAGCTATTAAGAATGAGGACATCATGTGTTTTGTAGTCAAATGGATGGAACTAGGAAATATCATCCTGAGTGAGGTAACTCAGACCCCAAAGGACTTGCATGGTATTTACTCACTAATAAGTGGATATTAACCAAATATCCACAGAACTTAAGGTTAACAAGTCAAAGGGCCCAAGTAGGATGGTTCAATCACACTTGGGAAGGAGAAGAAAACAATCATGGAAGCAGAGGGAGGGAGAGACCTGGGTGGGAGAGAAGAGAGGGAGGGGAAAAGGGGAACATGATCAGCTACTGAGGAGCTGTAGGACATGAGAGAAGCCCTGAGGGCCAGCAGAAAGAATGGAAATGTGCAACCTTGGGAGTTGGGAGGTGAGGAGACCCTCCAGATTGTACCAGAGATCTTAGAAGTGAGGTACTGTAAGGATTCAAAGGGAGGAACCTTAAAGGAAATTCCCAACAGTGGGGAGAGGGAACTTTTAGAGTCTACATCCAGTAGAAAGACAGGGCATCAAGTGGCAGGATAAGCTTGCCATCCCACATTCCAAAACTTTGACCCAGAATTGTTTCTATCTAAAAGAACTGCAGGAACAAAAATGGAGAAGAGACTGAGGAAAAGGAGGTTCAGTGACTGGCCCAACTTGGGATCCATCTCAAGGGGAGGCTCTAAGGCCTGGACACTATTACTGACACTATGGTGTGTTTACGGACAGGAACCTAGCTTTGCTGTCCTCTCTCTGTGAGGGCCAACAAGCATCGGACTGTGAGAAATGCAGATTGCTTATACCCAACTAGTGAACTGAAGTCGGGTCCCCTGTGGTTTAATTAGGGAAAGGCTGGAAGAAACTGAGGAGGAGTACTACCCCATAAGAAGACCAGCAGCCTCAACTAACCCAGGCCCCTGAGATCCCTCGGACACTGAGCTACCAACCAGGCAACATATACTAGCTGTAACAGGCTCTCAACACATATACAGCAGAGGACTCCCTGGTCTGGCCTCAGTGAGAGGAGATGTGCCTGATCCTTGAGACTTGAGACCCCAGAGAGAGGGAAGTCCTGGGTGTTTGAGGGGTTGGAAGGTTAGGGACATCTTCTTGGGGACAGAGGATAGGAGGAACAAGATGAGGAACTATGGGAGGGCAGACCTGAAGGGTGGTAATGACTGGACTGTAAAAAAGTAAAAGTAATTTTTTAAGAAGATCAAATAATTATAATAATAATAATTAATAATAATAATAATAGACTTAACAACTAAGAATTTTGTAATGGTTATTATCAGTTTGCTCAAGATCTTAAAGAAATCAATGGGCATAATAAAGCAAGAGTAAAATCTACCAGGAAACAATTAGTGAGAATTCTAGAACAGAAAAACATAACCACTGAAGAAAAGTATTAATAAATTGTTGGATTAGATCCTGTAGGAAAAAAAAATGAGTTTGAGAACAAACATAAGAATCTTTGCCAGTCTTTTCAGTTGGGAATTTAGCTCAATGAGAAAGGGCTTGCCTTGTGAAAACAAAGCCTGCTTTCAGAACCTGACGCTAAAAAGATAAAATTTTTCTTTAAAGAGAGTTGTTCAAAGCAAAAAGAAAATAATTACCATAAAAATTTAAAGGCAAAATATATTTTAAAAGCACAAGAAGCCAAGTGTGGTGGCACATATCTTTAATCCCCACACACATGAGGCAGACACAGTTATTTCCAAGAGTTTGGGGCAAGTTGGTCTTCTCACAGCTACAGAGGAAAACTCTATCTCAAGCAAGCAAGCAAAAACCAAAAACAGATAACAACAACAAAAAGCAAGTGAAATCAGTATGGAAAGTACATATAGTGGTTAAACTCTTGTACTTGTATGCACAGTATTTTGCTGTTGGTGAACGACATTAAGATAAATTTTAAACTATATTATGTATTGCATAATAAAGGATGTAGCCAACAATAATGGTAACATGATATAGTAGAAGTTTCAATTAATTAAAAAAACATAAAAGAAGGGAAGAAAGTAATTTAAAAAGATTGATAAAATAACAAACTCAAATAGTAGTATAAGAGACTTATATTTGACAGCAATGATAACATTACTAATGAAACATCCAACTAAAATATAAAATCAGATCCAATAAAAATCAGGATGCAGCCTCTCTGGGAATCCGCACGTCAATCTTACCAGGGAAGCAGGTAGACTAACTATAGAACTTCACTTCTGCTGCAATTCTTCTAAGTTCAGTCCCCCAGTTCTCATCCCCACCAATGGAGCAAAATACCTGCAACAGCCTCCCTTCCCTTCCTACACCCATCTCCACTCGATTAGACATGGAAAAAAGAAAGAATTTGAAGAATATACCAGAAAATGGAAATATTTCCCCCATGCCTGTGGATTGGTGGGATTAATATAATAAAAATCTCCATCCGTTCAAAAGTAATCACAACAACAAAAGAAGCAAATAGATTCACATTGACCACCTGGCACAAAGCTCAACTCCAAACGAATCAAAGACCTCAACATAAAACAAGATAGTCTGTATTTGTTAGAAGAGAAAATGGGTTATATCTTTGAATTAATTGACAGGAAATTTCTGAAAAGAACACTGGTAATATAGGCACTAAAATCCACAACTAATAAATGGGACTACGGGGTCAATAAGATACCCATCAAAATTCCAATTCAATTCTTCCTAAATCTTGCAAAGAAACTTCTTTTTTTATATGGAAACACATACACACAAAAACAGGATGGATCAAAAAAAAATCCTGAGAAATAAAAGAACTTCAGGTGATCTCACCATTCCTGATCCCAAGTTATACTACAAAGCTATAGTAATAAAAACAGCACAGTATTGTCTTAAAAATAGACATATTGATCAATGAAACAGAATTGAAAATCTAGCCATTAACCCACTCACATATAGACATCTGAGTTTTAATAAAGACACCAGAAATGCCAACTGAAAAAGTAAAACCAACATGTTTAATAAATGATGCTGGCCAAATTGGATGGCTGCAGGTAAACAAACTCAAATCAATTCATACCTATCATCCTACACCAAGCTCAACTCCAAATAATCAAAAACCTCAACATGAGAGCAGATATGCTGAACCTGTTAGAAGAGAAAATGGGTTATAGTTTTGAGCACATGGGCACAGAAAACTGATAGTACAGGAACAAAGATCAACAATTAATAAATGGAACTTCACGAAATAGAAAAGTTTCTGCATGGAAAGGACACTGTCATTTGGAAAAAAAAACAGCATCCTACATAATGGGAAAATATTTTAATGAAATCCACATCCCGTAGAGATCTAATATCCAAAATATATAAATGAACTTAAGAAACTTGTTATCGCTGGGTGGTGGTGGCGCACACTTTTAATCCCAGCACTTGGGAGGCAGAGGCAGGCGGATTTCTGTGTTCGAGGCCAGCCTGGTCTACAGAGTGAGTTCCAGGACAGCCAGGGCTACACAGAGAAACCCTGTCTCGAAAAAAAAAAAAAAAGTCTCCTCGTGGATGTCCCCACCGCCTACCCTCACCTGACCTATAAATTCCCTGGGGCCTCCAAGTCTCTTGAGCATTAGGTGCAACATCTCTAAATGAACACAGAATTGGCAGTCCTCTACTGTATGTGTGTTGGGGGCTTCATATCTGCTGCTTTATGCTGTCTGTTTGGTGGTCCAGTGTTTGTGAGATCTCGGGCTTCCAGATTAATCGAGACTGCTGGTCCTCCTATAGGGTTGCCCTCCTCCTCAGCTTCTTTCAGTCTTTCCCTAATCCAACAACAGGGGTCAGCTGCTTCTGTCCATTGGTTGGGTGCAAATATCTGCCTCTGACTCTTTCAACTGCTTGTTGGGTCTTCCAGACTGTAGTCATGCTAGTTTGCTTTTTGTGAGCTCTCCATGGCCTCAGTAATAATGTCAGGCCTTAGGACCTCCTCTTGAGCTGGATCCCTCTTTGGGCCTGTCTCAGAACCTTTCTTTTCCTCAAGCTCTTCTCCACTTCCATCTCTGTAATACACGCGTGTCCTTTTGGGGATGAGTTACCTCACTCAGGATATGTTACACGTCCACTTGGAGGTCTCTGATTTTTCTTCTGCCTTGGCTTCTCCGTCTTAGGTAGGACGATTTTTGTTTTATTTCCTTTATTTTATTTTGTCATGTTTTGTTGATGTCTCCTAGAAGCCTGTTCTTTTCTAAAGACAGAAGTGGAGTGGATCTGGATGGGAGATGAAGTAGGGAGAAACTGGGGGGGGGGAGTAGATGGAGGGTGAACTGTATTCAGATTGTATTATATGAGAAAAGAATCTGTGTTTGATAAAAAGAGGAAAGTATAAAATCAGTCCAAGAAATACAATCTTATACTTCAAAAAAAGTGATAAAACGTGTACAAAGCCCCACCTCTGAAGCTCATCAATGAGGAAAAGGCTATTGAGTTATTTTAAAGAAGAGTTATATAATTTTATTCTGGCCTTGAAAGATTCCTAGCAAGATTTAAACAAAACAAAACAATTGACTGAAGTAAACTAGGGAATTAATTTAGTACTTGAGGGTAGAAATGACGGTTTGTAGTAGAGTGGATTTTTATGAATAGAGATCAAGATTGAGCCTCAGTTTGGCTTAAATAAAACTAAAATTTACATGTACATCTTATTTTATATAATAAATATATTTCAGAAAAATTTTCACAAAGACAAGTTGTATTCCCCTGGTAATAGTTTGAAATGTTTGCTCTCTAAAAAAATGTTATTCTATTTGTGACAAAATTTTATTCAAAGTAGATTAATTAAATGTTGCAGTTTTAGGATTGTAAGATGACAATACAATAAAACTGAAATATTGAATATTCTGTGATTATGATCTAAATTCTGATTCAGCTTCACATGTACTTAAATTTTAGTTATATTAGGCCACTGGGGCTAGTAATGCCTAAAACATAACTGAAAACTACTAAAACCCTGATAATAGTACTTTCCTGCATCTGTAATGAGTTCCAGAATGATACTCATTTTGTACTGGGGGATTGGACTATTATTTGCTCTGCCTGGGGCATGCTTTGCAGTAAAGATGCAACCACTTCCAATGTTTCAGTATTTAGCTGTTTTAAAATAGCATTAAACCATCATGAATATGCTCATCATCACATTTATACCATCAGTTGAGTGACTTAGCTTCTGTCCAATGAAACATTTCATTTTACTGAGAAATACCTAAAATATTCAATGAGTTAATAACTCTGTATATATAAAATTGAAATAACCCCCTATTATTCTCCTATTCCATGCCACTGTGTGGCCAAGGAATTACATATTAAAATAAAATGTTCTATACATCTGTATATGGGTATGTATTAACATACATATAAGTAACATTACCCAAACAGAGCAATTTATATTTAAGAATATATGCATATACATATATACTCACAACTTATAGCAACAATGTATAAAAATTGAATAAGCAGGAAGAGTAAGGGAAGCCCTGTAGGGAGGAGAGACAGGGCAGAAAAAAACATAATCATGTTGTAATCTCAAAAAAAGTCTAAACCCTGAAGGTCCACATTTGCCAAGTCTCTGTGCTCCCTGTTACCTGGGGAACTAACAAGCTGTAATTTTTATATCCCTAACATCACTGAGAAAATGCTATGGGATCTATGAATATTTAAGGTGAAACAACCTGTGTACTTGCAGTTTTAAAGAATTATAAGCAAAATAATTATTTCATATTCTCTAGTGTTTATCCTTGGACTCCTTACCAAATATCTGAAACATAACTTTTCTGTGTATTTCACTTGGAATCTAGCATGCTGTCCTTGATAAAACATACTACCCTGGGTTTTCCTTTCTTTTTTTTCTTTTTTATTAGATGTTTTCTTATTTACAATATCTCCTTTCCCAAGTTCCTCTCAAAACAAACAAACAAACAAACAAACAAACAAAAACCTAAAACAATCCCATTTCCTCCCCCTTCCGCCTGCTCATCACCTCAATCCCTCCTGCTTACTAGCCCTGGCATTCCGCTACACTGAGGCACAGAACCTTCACAGGGCCAAGGTCCTCTCCTCCCATTGTTGACCAACTTGGCCATCCTCTGCTATATGCATGCTGCTGGAGCCATGAGTCCCCCCATTTGTGCTCTTTTGTTGGAGTTTTAGTCCCTGGGAGCTCTGAGGGTACTAGTTAGTTCACATTGTTGTTCCTCCTAAGGGGCAGCAAACCTTTCAGCTCCTTGGGTCCTTTCTCTAGCTCCTTCATTGGGGACCCTGTACTCAGTCCAATGGATGGCTGTGAGCCTCTACTTCTGTATTAGTCGGGTACTCTCAGGAGACAGCTATATCAGGCTCCTATCATCCAGCACTTGTTGGCATCCACAATAGTGTTTAGATTTGATGATTGAATATGGGAAGGATTCCCAGGTGGAACAGTCTCTGAATTGTCCTTCCTTTAGTTTCTGCTCCAAAGTTAGAGGGTACTGTTTTCTTGTTGTCTTGGTCCACTCTGTCTCTTACACTCTTTCTGCCTTCACTCCAAGAGGTTCTCTTATCTCTATTGGTAGGGATTTGATGGAGACATTCTATTTAGGTCAGAATGTTCCAAGGTCTCTGACTCCCTGCTTTCTGTCTGACTATGGGTCTCTATATTTTTCCCATATGCTGCAGGAGGAAGCTTTTCTGGTGATAGCTGAACAAGGCAGTAATCTGTATATCATTTGGGTCATTTTTTTGTTCTTATATATTTATAGGATCTGATATCAAAGCAGAATATCATTAAGAACCATTTTATTGTTACATTTTATTTTTCGGACAAGTACTATTTGGTTTTACCCTAGAACCTTGGGCTATCTAATCTCTGGGTCTTGGTCACCCAACTAGTGTTTTGTAGGGGTACCATTTTGCCCAGTGGGTCTTAAGTCAAATTATATATTGGTTGGCTACTCCCACAAGCTTTTCACCACCGTTGCCCTAGTATATCTTGCAGCAAGAACATCATTCTACATCAATGGGCTTGTGACTGGCATGGTGTTTATCTTTCTCTTTTGGTAACATACATAGTACCTTCCTGTACTAAGGACACTAGAACGTAGTGGTAAAATCTCTAGGTAGGCACCACGTCAACTTTTCCATGTTTTGTGATTTGTGTAGGTGTTGTCTTCACGAATGGTGCCCTATATTTAGTTTGGGGAGGGCAATCTATAATCTCAGCTATGGTCGGTGTTGTTTGAAGATTCCCATGGCACTGTAAAATATCTATGGAATTTTTATTTTTTATATCAAATGAATAATGGCAAGGAATGATGATTCTGATCAACTGTCACTTGAGTCACTAATATCTTTGTTGGGGCAAACATTTCCAATTTTTGTTTATTTTAATTTTTTTCTTAATCATGTTTTACCAATATCCCACCAAAAAGAATAAACATTAATACATTCATTTATAAGTAGAGCAGCAATTTTTGATGGCCTCAACAGGAAACAAAGTGTCCCTTTCATTTTTAATAGAAGTTAACACTATTTTCTTCTGAAACATTGATGAAACTGTCTTATAAAGATGCTAATCTCCTCTAGATTATTTATTTAGATTGTATAAACTCATAGAAAAGAATGAGAAAAGGTACAAAACTGAAAAATTATCTTTAATAATGTAACATTGCATGTGGCAATAATTTCACGGAAATGATTTGTTCCTAAAGAAACAAAGCATTGCTGTTAAATAATGAAGTAATTTGTTTATGTAACAGAATAGCAAACACAGACAAGATAAGGCCAACGGCCTTATTTCCTTGCTAAGTCTTTGCTGCTCACCACATGCCCACATATAGTCACTATTAGAAGTTTGTCTCGGGGCCACTCAAGACCTTCAACATCATAATCTTTAATTTAAAAAGGTGTCTGAAATATTTGTACACACGTTAAAGTTTTGAGATTTTGCTAAAATAAGCCCTTTGTTCTAGTTATGTTAACGCACAAAATATTAAATTATCTTGAGAGCATATTTTTATTAAGTATCTCAATTTATTTAACTAGCTAATATTACATGACTTAATATCAAATGGCAAAGTTTCAATAATACCTATTAAACTGTCTTCTGCTTCATTAATTAAGGTGAACACTAAGCATCTTCAGCTCCTGCAGGTAGAAAGCTTTCCATTTCTATTATTTCTAATCCTCCACTGTGGTGTTTACATCACAAATACTCTGAAAATATCTAATAAAAAAGAAAAAGTTAACAAACAAGATTATGAAGAATTAATAGTTTATTATATGTTTCATTAAAAATTATTTAAAATATAAAATCAAGATTTATATTTATGGGCAAATAACTACATTAGATTTTGAAAACCAAAATTTTATGACTTTAGATCAACTAAATTTTTATAACATTAAAATATTATGCCATGACATGTTCCTGTAAGCACTGTGTCTCATACCCTAATGTGAGCTTGATAAAGTCACAAAAATGAATGAGTCAGGGCAGGTACAGTCAGCCAAACCTACGGGTAGCAGGAGTGTCTAAACAGATAACACCTTTCCATCTTCATGCCTGGGTAACCTTTCCTACTTTAACATTTATTAGCACCGCTTATTACATTCTGTTCTTAGAAAAGTTCTCTACCATTTCTTCGTACCAATTTCTGACCAATATGCATGTCCTAAATAAAGCATATGAGTCTGCAGACTCAAAGCTAACGAGTGTGAGAAAACAACTGATATTCATCTTTTGAGATCTGAATTATCTCACTCAGAAGGACGATTACGACTTCCATCCATTAAAGAGTGAATTTCATAATTTAATTTTTCTTAGTAGCTGAAATATATATTTTACTCTTTAAATATTTCAGGTTTTCACTTGTTCTCATCAATTTGTAGACATCTAGGGTTTTTTTTTCCATTCTCTGGCTATTATGGATAGAGAAACAGTGAACATGGATGAGAAGGTACCCCACAGTAGGATAACCCCTTGGATATGACACTAAGAGAAACATAGCTGGATTGTGTGGTAGATCAATTTTTATTTTATGTTTTGTTTTTGTTCATTCATTCATTTGTTTGTTTGTTTTGGAATTCCTATATCAATTCCAGTAGTGGATATACCAGTTTGCCTTCCTAGCAGCAGTGAATAAGTGTTCCCCTATATCTACATTCATGCCAATATTTGTCATTGTTTGGCATAAATGAGTATACGTGTGTGTGTGTGTGTGTGTGTGTGTGTGTGTGTGTGTGTGTGTGTATCACCACTATAATTGTGATAAGATGATATCACAAAGTAGATTCAATATGCACTTAGTTTATATTTCTCAACCATTTTAATGTCATATTTGTTAAATTCCATGACCATTTGGTTGGGTTGTCTGTTTTACAATATTTAGCTTTCTATATAAATTATAGCTGATAGAGGGAAAGTTTGAACCCCAGGCGTGCTGATACACCAGGCTCATAGGAGAGATGACCATTATGACCCCAATACTAGCCGGACTAGGACTTGCCAAGGGCCCAGGGGACTCAGATATCTCCATGCAGCAGGGTACCCAATCCTTCCAATTTCCATCTGCATACAGGACCAGAACCTGCGCTTCTACACCCAAATCCCGCAGAGAGAAAGCTTGACTCCAAGAGTGCTGACACACCAAGGCTCACAGGCCCACAGAAGAGATAGGATCCAGTGACAGTCTGCATAGACACCTAAAACCAGAGAAAACCAGATGGTAAGAGACACATACAAGAACATAACCAAGAGAAAGCAATGCCACTTGGCACCATCAGAATCCAGTTCTCCCACCACAGCAAACCCTAGATATGCCAACACCTGAAAAGCAAGATTCTGATTTAAATATCCCATCTCATAAAGATGATAAAGGACTTTAAAAAGCAAATAAATAATTGCCTTAAAGAAATACAGGAGAACAGAGGTGAAAAGGTAGAACTCCTTAAAGAGGAAACACATGAATCTATTGAAGAAATACTGAAAAACACAATCAAACAGGTGAAGGAATTAAAAAAAAATCAACTAAGATCTAAAAGTGAAATAGAAACAATAAAAAAAATCACAAAGGGAGGCAATTCTAGAGATGGAAAACCTAGGAAAGAGATCAGGAGTCACAGATGCAAGCATCACCAACAGGATGCAAGAAATAGAAAAGAGAATCTCAGGTATAGAAGATACCATAGAAAACATTGACATAAAGGTCAAAGAAAATGCAAAAGCTTCTAACATAAAGCATCCAAGAAATCCAGGACACAATGAAAAGAACAAATCTGAGAATAATAGGTATAAAAGAGAATGAAAAGTCCCAACTTAAAGGGTTAATAAATATCTTCAACAAGGTTATAGAAGAAAACTTCCCTAACCTAAAGAAAGAGATGCCATAAAGATACAAGAAGTCTACAGGACACCAAATAGAATGGACCAAAAAAGAAATTCTTCCTCTCACCTAATAACCAAAACACCAAATGCACAGAATAAAGAATATTAAAAATTGTAAGTGAAGAGGTCAGGTAACATATAATGGCAGACCTATCAGAAGTATACCAGATTTCTCAACATAGAATCTAAAAGCCAGAAGATCTTGGGCAGATGTCATACAGGCCCTAAGAGAACAAAAATGCCACCATAGGCAGCTATACCCAGCAAAACTCTCATTTAACAAGATAGAGAAACCAAGATAGTAAATGGCAAAACAAAATTTAAACAATAGCTTTCTGAAAATTCAGCCCTACTAAGAATAATAGATTGAAAACTCCAACACAAGGAGCGAAACTACACACCCACAAAAGAACAGCAAGAAATTAATCTTCTCACAACACATTCAAAAGAAGAGAACCACACATACAACCTCTAACAACAAAAAATAAAAGGATGTGACAATCATTTGTAATCAATCTCTCTTAATGTCAATGGACTCAATTCCCCAATAAAAAGGCATAGACTAACAGAATGTGTACATAAACAGGTAGCAGCATTTTGCTGCTACAGGAAACACAGCTCAGTTACAAAGATAGTCAATACCTCAGAGTAAAAGCCTATTAACTTTTGTTTCCATGCAAATAGTTCCATGAAACAAGTTGGAGTAGCCATTATAATATCAAATAAAATCGACTTTCAACCAAACATTATCAAAAAAAGAAGAGGAAGGACATTCTGTACTCATCAAAGGAAAGAAATCTACCAAGAATTCTCAATTCTGAACTCTACACCCCAAATGCAAGGGTACCAACATTCATAAAAGAAATACTTCTTAAGCTCAAAGCACACATTAAATTTCACATAATAATAGTGGAAGTCTTCAACATCCCACTCTCACCTATGGACAGATCATGGAAACACAAACTAAACACAGACCCTTTGAAACTAACAGAGGTTAGGGAGCACATAGATTTAACAAATATCTACAGAACATTTCACCCTAAAACAAAAGAACATAGCTTCTCCTTAGTACCTCATGGTACCTTCTCCATAACTGACCACATAATTGGTCACAAAATAGGCCTCATCACATACAAGATTGACATAATCCCAGGCATCCTATCAAATCACCACAGACTAAGTCTGGTCTTCAATAGTAACAAAAACAATGGAAAGTCCACATACAAATGGAAGCTGAACAACTCTCTGCTCAGTAACAACTTAGTAAGGCAAAAAATAAATAAATTAAATATATTTTAGAATTTAATGAAAAGGAAGGCATAACAAAATTATGGAACACAATGAAAGCAGTGCTAAGAGAAAAATCTCACAGTTCTGAGTTGCTCCATAAAAAAACTGGAGAAATGCTCTGGTCAGAACCAGTGATTTGAGCAAAACTTGGGTGCTAATTCCACAACCAGACCCACAATACTCAGAGGAAGCTCCACCCCTAGGTGCTAAAAAGCATCCAGGATCATAGGTGAGGAGGCCACAACATCTGCCCCAACACCAGGAGTAACTGGGACCAGAGGGATCAAGAGATGCAGGAAGCCCCACCCAGCAGGGGCATAGTTTCCTTCCAGTCCAAAGTGGTGCCCTGAGTAGACCTTGGATGCTAGCTCGGCAACCAGTCCCACAACATTCAATAGGTGCTTGAATCTTGGGTTCTCTAACATGCCCAGGACCATAGGATTTCAGGATCACAGGATCTCAGAATCACAGGATCACTGAAACAGCTGGACTCTGAGGTGTTCTAGAGCAACCAGGATCAAAGGAGGGACAGGCTCCAGTCAGAGACAGTAAGGGCAGGCAGCACAACAGGCAAGAATAAGAATATAAGCATCAGAAACCAAGGTTACTTGGAATCATCAGAATCCAGTTCTCCTACCATAGCAAATCCTGGATACCTCAAAACACTGGAAAAACAAGATTCAGATTTAAAAATCACTTCTCATGATGATGATAGAGGTATTTAAGAAGGACATAAATAACTCCCTTAAAGAAATACAGTTAAACATGTAGAAGCCCTTAGAGAGGAAACACACAAATTCCTAAAAGAATGACAGGAAAACACAACGAAACAGGTGATGGAATTTAACAAAACCATCCAGGATCTAAAAATGAAAATAGAAACAATTAAGAAATCAAAAAGGGTGTTAACCCTGGAAATAGAAAACCTAGGAAAGAGATCAGGAGTCATATGTGCAAGCATCACCAAAAGAATACAAGAAATAGAAGAGAGAGCCGGGCGGTGGTGGCGCACGTCTTTAATCCTAGCACTTGGGAGGCAGAGGCAGGCGGATTTCTGA
The DNA here is from genome assembly GCF_008632895.1 of Mastomys coucha. NCBI lineage: Eukaryota > Metazoa > Chordata > Mammalia > Rodentia > Muridae > Mastomys > Mastomys coucha. The sequence continues at coordinate 11,851,482 of NW_022196899.1, forward strand.
GTTCGAGGCCAGCCTGGTCTACAAAGTGAGTGCCAGGACAGCCAAGGCTACATAGAGAAACCCTGTCTCAAAAAAAAACAAACAAAAAAAAAAAAAAAAAAAAAAAAAAAAAAAAAAAAAAGAAATAGAAGAGAGAATCTCAGATGTAGAAGATACCATAGGGGGGAAAAAAAACGGGCAAAGAAAATGAAAAATGCAAAAAGCTTCTAGCCCAAAACATCCAGGAAATCCAGAACACAATGAGAACAGCAAATATAAGTATGATAGGTATAAAAGAGAGTGAAGATTCCCACCTTAAAGGGCTAGTAAATATCTTCAACAGAGTTTTAGAAGAAAACTTCCCTAATGTAAAGAAAGAGATGCTCATCAACATACAAGAAGCCTACAGAATTCCAAATAGAATGGACCAGAAAACAAATTATTCCACACTTCACATAATAATCAAAACACCAAATGCACAAAACAAAGAAAGAATATTAAAAGCACTAAGGGAAAAAGGTCAAGTAACATATAATTGCAGACCTATCAGAGTTACACCAGACTTCTTCCCAGAGACAATAAAAGCCAGAAGATACTAGGCAGATGTCAAACAGACCCTGAGAGAACACAAATGCTCTCCCAGGATACTATATTCTCAATTATCATAGATGGAGAAACCTAGATATTCCATGACAAAACCAAATTTACATATCTTTCCACAAATCCAGGTCTACAAAGGATAAAAGATGGAAAACTCCAACACAAAGAGGGAAAATACATCATAGAAAAAGCAAGAAAGTAATCTTTCAAAGAACCCAAAAGTGATAGCCACACAAACATAATTCCACCTCTAACAACAAAAGTACAGGAATCAACAATCACTTTTCCTTAATATCTCTTAACATCAATAGCCTAAACTCCCCAATAAAAAGACACAGACTAACAGACTGGATACATAAATAGGATTCAGCATTTTGCTGCACACAAGAAATGTGTCTCAGTGACAAAGTCAGATAATATCTAAGAATAAAAGGCTGGGAGAAATTTTCCAAGCAAATGGTCCCAAAAGACAAGGTGGAGTAGTCATTCTAACATCGAATAAAATTGGCTTTCAAACAAAAGTTATCAAAAAAATAAGAAGGGACATTTCACTTACCCATCAAAGGAAAAAACTACCAAGAATAACTCTCAATTATGAATCTATGATCCAAATACAAGGGCACCCACATTCATAAAAGAAACTTTACTAAAGCTCTAAGTACACATTCTACCTCATACAATAATAGTGGGAGACTTCAACACCCCATTCTCACCAACTGACAGATCATGGAATCACAAACTAAACAGAAACACAGTGAAACTAACAGACATTATAAACCAAATGGATTTGACAGGGATCTATAGAACATTTCATCCTGGAAGAAAAGAATATGATATGCCTTCTTCTCAGCACCTCATGACTCATTCTCCAAAATTCACCATATAATTTGTCACAAAGCAGGTCTCAACAGATACAAGAAGATTGAAATAATACCATGCATCCTATCAGATCCCCAGGGACTTCTGGTCTTCAATAACAAAAACAGTGGAAACTCCACATAATATACACATGCAAGCTGAACAACACTATACTCAATGATAATTTGGTCAAGGAAGAAAGAGACAAAGAAAGAAAGAAAGAAACAAAGAAACAAAGAAATAAAGAAACAAGGAAAGAAAGAAACAAAAAAATAAAGAAACAAAGGAAGGAAGGAAGGAAGGAAGGAAGGAAGGAAGGAAGGGACAAAGAAAGAAGAATGAAAAATGATCCTACCAAAATTTATGGGACACAATGAAAGTAGCAGTAAAAAGAAATCTCATAGCTCTAAGTGCATCCAAAAAGAAACTGAAGAGAGTATGTACTAGCAGCTTGACAGCACACCTGAAAACTCTAGAACAAAAAGAAGCAAATATACCCAAGAGGAGTAGACAGCAGGAAATAATCAAATTCAGTGCTGAAATCGACCAAGTAGAAACAAAAAGAACTATACAAAGAATCAACCAAACCAGGAGTTGGTTCTTTGAGCAAAACAAAAAGATAGATAAAAACCTTACCCAAACTAACCAGAGGGCACAGAGACAGTATCCAATAAATAAAATCAGAAAAGAAAAGGGAGATATAACAATGGAGACTCAAAGAATCATCAGATCCTACTACAAAAGCCTATACTCAACAAAATTGGAAAATCTGGATGAAATGGACAATTTTCTAGACAGATACCAGGAGCCGAAGTTAAATTAGGATCATATAAACCATCTAAACAGTCCCAGAACCTCTAAAGAAATAGAAGCAGTCAATAAAAGCCTCCCAACCAACAAAAGTCCAGGACCAGATGGTTTTGTGCAGAGTTCTATCAGACCTTTAAAGAAGACCTAATGCCAATACTCTTCAAACTATCCCACAAAGGAGAAACAGAAGAAACACTACCCAGTTTGTTCTATAAAGCCACAGTTATGCTAATATCTAAATCATGCAAAGATCCAACAAAGAAAGAGAACTCCAGACCAATTTCACTTATAAATGTCAATGCAAAAATACTCAAAAAAATTTGGCAAACTGAATTCAAGAAACATCAAAACAATCATCCATCATGATCAAGTAGGCTTCATCCCAGGGATGCAGGGATGGTTCAATACACAGAAATCCATCAACACAATCCACTATATACACACACTCAAAGAAAAAAGTCACATGTTATCTCATCAGATGCTGAGAAAGCATTTGAAAAAATTCAACACCCTTTCATTGTAAAATCATTAGAATGATCAAGAATTCAAAGCCCATACCTAAACGTAGTAAAAGCAATATAGCACATAGCCAACACCAAACTAATGGACAGAAATTTGAAGCAATCCCACTAAAATCAGGGACTAGACAAGGCTGCCCACTTTCTCCCTACCTATTCAATATAGTACTTGAAGTCCTAGCCAGAGTGATTAGACAATAAAAGGAGGTCAAAGGGATACAAATTGGAAAGGAGGAAGTCAAACTATCACTATTTGCAGATGATATTTTAGTATACTTAAGTGACCCAAAACAATTCCATCAAAGAAGTCCTATACCTGATAAACAACTTCAGCAAAGTGGCAGGATATAAAATTAACTCAAACAAAACAGTGGCCTTCCTCTACTTAAAGGATAAACAGACTGAGAAAGATATGAGAGAAATGATACTTTTCACAATACTCACAAATAATATAAAATACCTTGGTGTGACTTTTACTAAGAAAGTGTAAGATCTGTATAACAAAAACTTCAAGTCTCTGAAGAAAGAAATAGAATATCTCAGAACATAGAAAGATCTCCAGTGCTCATAGATTGGCAGGATTAATATAGTAAAAATGGCCATCTTAGCAAAAGCAATCTACACATTCAATACAATCCCCATCAAGACTCCAACTCAATTTTTCATTGAGTCAGAAAGTGCAATTTACAAATCCATTTAGAATAACAAAAAACCCAGGATAGAGGAAACTATTCTCAACAATAAAAGAACTAGGAGAATCAGCATCCCTGACCTCAAACTGTATTACAGAGCAGTAGTGATAAAAACTATATGATATTGGTACAGAGACAGGTAAGATCAGTGGAATAAAATTGATGACCCAGAAATGAAACCACACACTAATGATCACTTGATTTTTCAAAAAGGAGTTAAAACCATCCAGTGGAAAAAAGACAGCATTTTCAACAAATGGTGCTGGATCAACTGGAAGTCAGCATGTAGAAGAGTGCAAATCAATCCATTCCTATCTCCTTATACAAATCTCAAGTTCAAGTGGATCAAGGACCTCTACATAAAACCAGATACACTGAAACTAATAGAAGAGAAAGTGGGGAAGAGCCTTGGGCACATGGGCACAAGGGAAATTTACTAAACAGAACATCAATGGCTTATGCTCTAAGATCAAAAGTAGACAAATGGGACCTCATAAAATTGCAAAACTTCTGTAAGGCAAAGGACACTGCCAATAGGACAAAACGACAACCAACAGATTGGGAAAAGATCTTTACTAATCCTACATCTGATAGAGGGCTAGTATCCAATATATACCAAGAACTCAAGAAGTTAGACTCCAGAGAACCAAATAACCCTATTAAAAATGGGGTACAGAGCTAAACAAAGAACTGTAGAATATCAAATGGCTGACAATAACCTAAAGAAATGTTCAACATCCTTAGTCATCAGGGAAATCAAAACTATGCTGAGATTGAACCTCACATCAGTCAGAATGGCTAAGATGAAAAACTCAGGTAACAGAAGATGCTGACAAGGATGTGGAAAAAAAGGAACATTCTTCCATTGTTGGTGGGATTGTAACAACCACTCTGGAAATCAGTCTGGTAGTTCCTCAGAATACTGAACATAGAATTACCTGAGGACTGAGTATACCACTCTTGGGCATATACCCAAAAGATGCTCCAACATATAACAAGGAACATGCTCAAATATGTTCATAGCAGCCTTATTTAAACTATCCAGAAGCTGGAAATAACCCAAAGGTCCTTCAACAGAAGAATGAATAAAAAAAAAAATGTGGTACATTTAAACAATGGAGTACTACTCAGCAATCAAAAACAATGACTTCATGAAATTTGCAGCCAAATAAATGGTACTAAAATATATCATCCTGGGTGAGGTAACCCAGACATGAAAGAACACACATGGTATGTATTCACTGATAAGTGTATAGTAGCCTAAAAGCTGGGAGTATCCACAATACAACTCTCAGACCAAATGAAGTTCAAGAAGAAAAAAGACCTAATTGTGAATGCTTCAGTCCTACTAAAAAGGAAGGGACAAAATACTCTTGGGAGCAAATACAGAGACAAAATGTGGAACAGAGACTGAAGGAAAGGCCATCCAGAGACCTCCCCACCTCAGGATCGATCCCATATACAGTCACCAAATGCAGACCCTATTGTGGATGCTAAGAAGTCCATGCTAACAGGAGCCGGATATAGCTGTCTCCTAAGAGGCTCTACCAGACCCTGACAAATACATAGGCGGACACTCACAGCCAACCATTGGACTGAGTGTGGGGTCCTCAAAGGAGGAGTTAGAGAAAGGTCTGAAGGAACTGAAGGGGTTTGCAACTCCATAGGAAGAACAACAATATCAACCAACCAGACTCCCCAGTGCTCCCAGGGACTAAATAACCAACCAAAGAGTACACATGGAGTGACCCATGGCTCCAGCTGTATATGTACCAGAGAAATGCCTTATCTGGCATCAAAGGGAGGGGAGACCCTTGGTTCTGTGGAGGCCCAATGCTTTAGCATAGTGGGATGTTAGGGCAGTAGGGAGGGAGTAGATGAGAGGATAGGGAGCACTCTCATATAAGCAGGGGAGGGTATGGGGTAGGGGGTTTTCAGGGGAGAAACCATGAAGTTGGACAACATTTGAAATATAAATAAAAATAATAATCAATAAAACAAACAAATTAATAAATAAATAAATATTATAGCTGGTAATCATGTATTGTACTCTTTAGGCCACGTCCTAGGTTGAATGATGGTGTCATTTGCTGTACAGAAATTTTTAGCTTCATTAATTTCCATTTGTTTACTAATTTTTGGTCTTAATTCTTATCCTATAAAAGTCTGTTGGAGGTTTGTCATGTGTACTGTGTATTCAGATGATGATTTCTGTGCCCTAAGATGTAGCTACTGTCTGGAAATTGACATTTTAATGAATATTAATAATCTTCTGTATTAATGTGGTACAAAGAACCCACCCCGGTACTTCTGATTGGTTAATAAAAAGGTCAACAGCCAATGTCTGAGCAGAAGAAATAAAAAGGTTATACTGCTGATCACAGCCAGGTGTCCCTGGAAAAAGAGTCAGAGAAAAGATGCTCACGACAAGAGAGGTGAAGAACCAAGAGAAGGAATCTTGATCCCTATCTCTCACTCTGCATAAAACTCAGCTGCAAATAGATCAAGGACCACAACCTAAGACCTGGTTCTGACTGTAATAGAAAAAATGTAGAGGAATGTAGAAAATAAAGAAGACAGTTTCAGTGAGGTTGGGCATGAAGAGGAATCATCAAAGGAGTTCTCCATGAGGACAGACAACTACAACAAGTGTGAACAAAAGAGATGTTAAATGCAAGTAACTTGGGGCATGTGGCTGGGAAGTAACTAGATAGCATAGCGTGTTAGAAATGTCTTCTCAAAGCTTGTTGAACTAATCAATGGATCTCCATCCCAATTATGTATGATGTAGTTCAGTTAGAAAAAATTGCCACTTTTCAATTTCTTCTCAAAAAAGTCCCATTCAGAAAATCTGTTCCTATACCAATGAATTCAGGTCTAACTCCTACATCCTTTTCTATCACACCAGGTCTTAGTTTGATCCATTTGCAGCTGAGTTTTATGCAGGGTCAGAGGTAAGGATAAAGATTCATTCTTCCACACATAGCTATCTAGGTTGAGCAGCACCTGTTGTTAAAGATAATGTCTGTTTTTCAATGTGTTTTGTTGATCTTGGTTAAAAATCAGGACTGTAGGACTGTTGGATTATACGTGGATTATCAGTTCTTGTCTCTTCATCTAATGAGTCTCATTTTATATTAGTATTGTGATGTTTTTATTGCCACAGCTCTGTAGCATAATGTGAATTTGGGGATGATGATAACTCCATCAACTTTTAAGTCTTATTATTGATTTTTTGTATGTTTCACACGATGTCCACTTATCTCCCCAGTTCCACTTATCTCTCTCCCCCTTCATATCTTTCCTTTGACCTTGCAACTACTCTCCAGTAGAACACACTAGCGCTCACCAGTGTCATTTCTGAGGAGCTATCCAGATTAGGTAAAGAGCCTGCTCTCCCAAGTGCTGCAGCTGGTGAGGGGCAGCATGGCTAGCTCTACTGAGCTCATGAGCACAGCTGTGGTCAGCTTTCATGACTGCTGGAGTTACTAAGGAGGTAGGGTATACAGATCACCTCTGTTTCCATGCCACCTCAAGGAAGAAGAGTGACAGGATCATCTCTTTCACACTCATGCCTTTGGGACTAGATTTCTCACAGCCCCACCACCAGGATTAGCTCTACTGTGCTGGCTGGATGATAAGCAGGGCCCACTATCCTGAGTGCTACCAATTGTGAGAAATGGGGCCAGCTGTCCAGAGCACCACATCCAGTGAAGGGCAGAGCCAGTTATGCCCAGCCCTGGACATTGAGGTGGTCACCTCCCACTGCATGGACCAGGAACATCCCTATGTTATCTAGGGATGATATGAGCCATGGACATTGACATTGACTTTGGCCATGTGGCTTACAGAGTCAGACATGGCCCTACGTTTCAGCTCTGATTGGGATCACACCATGGTCCCAGGTGGTGTGGGATGGACCACTCTTAACAGGCTATTCCGCTCTATCCTTGACTCTCTAATTCCATCTCTCTTCCTAATGCTCAAGCTCTTCTACTTCTCTTTCTCTCCCATTTGAGCACCAGATACCTGCACATTGTGGTGTCTTCTACTTCCAGCTGGCCACATGATTGGCAGACTCTGGGTGAAATCCTCCTTTTGTTGGGCATGGTGTGAGGTCAAGAGGATATCTATGGCCAACTTGGCCATTCACTGAAGAGCAGGTCTGTGGGTAGTGTAGTGGTCTGTAGGTCTCAGTCAGTCCTCTTCCTTTAGCATTGAGCTGCCTGGCTTTCATTTGATTTGACTTGATTTTTATAAGTTCGAGCATAAGACTGCTTTGGCCATGAAACCAGGCCTCAAGTTGGGTGAACAAAAGACTATCATTCTGCTTCTGACTGATATTAAGAACATCACCACCAAGAAGGTGTCTCTTTGTCCATTGCCAGAGAAAACAGCAATGTTTTTGATTGCTAGGTATCATCTTAACTATTCTGACTTTTTGTTTGTTTGTTAGTTTCCACATAAAATGTAATGTTATTTATCTTTAATTTTTGTAAATAATTGTATTGAAGTTTTATGGGTATTGTTTTGAATATGTAGATTGTTTGAGGTAGGATGGTTATTTTCACCATATTAATCCTATCAATCGAAGAGCATAGGAGATCATTCCATCTTCTGGAATCTTCTTCAATTGTTTCAGTGTCTTAAAGTTTCTATTATATTAAGCTGGCTTGTCCTTTCTTCGGTCTCTGCTCCATAGTTAGTCTCTGAAACTCCTTCTGTAGTTAGACAAAGGACCCAAGGAGCTGAAGGGTTTGCAGCCCCATAGGACGAACAACAATATGAACCTACTAGTACCCTAGGGGTACCAGGGACTCAACCATCAATCAAGGACTATACATGGTGGGACTGATTGTTCTCACAGCATGTGTATAGTAGAGGATTGCAAAGTTGGTCATCAATGGGAGGAGAGGCCCTTGGCCTTGTGAAGGTTCTGTGCCCCAGTGTAGGGGAATGCCAGGGCCAATAAGTGGGAGAGGGAGGGGTGGCAAGCATAGGGAGGGGGGAGGGAACAGAGACTAGTTCTTGTTGTTTTTGCTTGGTTGGTTGTTTGGTTTTTGGAGGGGAAACTGGGAAAGGAGAAATCATATGACATGTAAATATAGAAAATATCTAATAAAAAAGTTTCTATTGTAAATATTTTCTATTTCTTTGTTTCTTTGTTTGATGGTTTTTTTACTTCCTTTTCATATTTACTTCAAGCTATTTTTAAGGCTATTGTGAATGACAGTATTTCCCTGCTTTCTTTCCCTGTGGGTTTGTCATTTATGTATGGGAAGACTATTAGTTTCTACAGAAGGATTTTGTTTCTTATTATTTCGTTAAATGTGCCTCTAGGTTGTAACACTATTCTGCAGGCAAATTTAGGGTCTTTTACGTATATAATCATATCATATGTAAATAAGGATACTTTCATTCCTTTCTTTGCTATTTATACTCCTTTGTCTCCTCTTTAGCTAAGAACTGGATAGGGAAGGGTTGCCATTTATGTTTTGTTCCTAATTTTAGTGGAAACACTCAGAGTTTCTTTTGTTTCAAAATATTGCTGGCTGGGAGCAGGAGAAAATTGTGTTCATTATATTAAAGTTTGTAACCAATACTCCTATATTCCCTAAGACTTTTATCATGCAAGGATGTTGTACTTTGCCAAAAGTCTATTCTAAATCTAATGAAATGATTGTGTGAATTACACTTTTTGAGTCTACTTATATAGTGGGTTATATCCATTGATTTACATATGTTCAATCATTCTTGCATCCATGGGATGAAGCCTGCTTGATCTTGGTGGATAATCTTTTAGATACGGTCATAAATTCTGTTTGCAAGTATTTCATTGAGAACTTTTATCAGAAATATTAGCCCATTATTTTCCGTTTGCTTTGTTTTGTTTTGTTTGTCTTTATCTGGTTTGGATATCAGGGTAAAATAATACTAGGTACATAAATAGTATTTGAAATTTTGTCCTTTATTTTCTCTTTTACTGAATAATTTAAGGGGTATTGGTGTTAGTTCATTGAAAATATACTAGTATTTTCTGGTGGGTTTTAATTAGGAGATTTTTAGCTACTATTTCTATTTCTCTTGGTCATATGTCCCCATTTAAATTAATTATCTCATCATGAGGTAGCTTTGGCTGCCATATAGATCTAGAAATTGATTTATTTGTCTTCATATTTTTTAGTTTTGTGGAACATAGTTACTTAAATTATATTTTTATGATCCTTGAAAATTCTCCAGTAATCATGTCTCCATTTTCATCTTTACTTTTACTTTCTTCCTCCTTTTTCTTTTGATTTATTTTACTACATATTTGATGATCTTATTATTTTTGAAAAATAATATTTATAAACAAAAAGTATCCAATTAAAATTGTTCATACCTCATACCATCAAAGCTATAATAGGAATAAATCTGTTGCTCAAACCACAAATATCTTCACCCTTCCACAGAAAATATCAATGAATGTTTGTGGTCTCACTAAACTCTTTCTTGCATATTAATTCACTCTGTTTAATTTTGTTTAAATAAATCCACGGTCTATATATTAAACCAAGTTTCCTGCTATAAAATCCCAGATGTTTATCCATGGCATCATCACATTCACTGACACAAACAGAACTAATTCATTCCTCCTCAGATTTAGTAATATTTATTGGGTAGTTCTTATGTTTTAGAAACTTTTCTGTACAGTAGAAATACATCAGTGGATAGAAGAAGCAAAACTCAGTTTGTCGTCCATTTTTTGCTACAGTGAGGGGAAGAGAGGTGCCATTGACAAGAAATGCAATCACATTCAATGAATCCATACTTCTTTCACCAAACCACACACACAGTAGAAGATCCTTATAAGGATAACAATCAAAAACCCTTTTGTGTAGAGAGCATGTAATGAAGGAAGAGTCAAGAGAAGTTTTCTTGCCTTGTGATAAAAGCTATAAAGGAAATTTATAATGAAAGGCTTAGCAGAAGCTTTTTCAAAGCTCAATAGCTCCGTAGCAAAGTCTGAAAATAAGAATCCTAAGGAAGAAAGGTTTTCATTAATAGAGAGGGATGTTGGTGCGTTATCTGCTCACATAGAAATCTATGAACAAAAAGAAAGAAAAAAAACAAGAAACTTCCACAGATAAATTACTGAAGAGTTACTCTGCCTCAACAAAAACCTCATACATGTCATTAGAACATTCTATTATCACAGGCAACATTGCAGGCTACGGTAATTCCATGAACACTACCAAGGATGGAGACAAAAGGCTATGAAAGTCAAACTAATATACATAACTATCTTTATGTTCATCAAAAAGTTCAAAAGTAAAAATATTTTATGTGCAAGTATATTGTAGACATATTCATATCTCTGCACGTTTCCTCTATAGGCCAGAGATTGATATCAGCTGTCTTCTATTATAGATTTCTACCTTACCTTTTGAGAGAGGATTTCTCACTAAACCCCATAACCCAAGAAGATTTCTGGGGATCTGTCCATATCTGCCTCCCCTCATTCTAGGGTTGCGTAAGTGCACAGTCACGCTGTGGTTTGAATATTCTTGGCTCACGGAAAATGCCAGTATTGGGAGGAATGACATTTTTAAAATAGGTGTGGCCTTGTTTCAGGAAGTTTGCCACTGTGTAGGCTGTCTTTGAGGCCTCATAATGCTTATAGACCACCCAGTGTGGAAGATAGTTCCCTTCTGTTGCCTGCAGATGAAGATGTAGAACTGTTAGCTCCTCCAGCATCATGTCTGCCTGCATGTTGCCATGCTTCTTATGTTACCTCCTTAGCATCTCTGAAACTGTAAGCCAGCCTGAGTTAAATGTTTTCCTTTATAAGAGTTGCCTTGGTTATGGTATTATTTCAAATCAAACTCTAAATAAGACAGCAGTTGGTACCAAGGACTGGGAAGTTGCTGTGATAGACCTGATCATGCTCTTGCTTGGAGGAATGTGAATTTGGGGAATTTGGATTAGCAAAGAAGTTGAATGCTTCAAATAGCATTTAATGGGTCATTCTAATAGAATCATGAAAGACAATGGTGATAACCTATAGTTCATTGACTCCACCATATTTTATCTGGCTTCTTTTTCAATGCAGTCCTGTGATTTCTTTATTGTCTTTTTCCATACAACTTAAATTGATGATTATAGCTACACTTTGAAGAATTTTCTTAGACTTCTTGCTACATTCCCACTTTGTATGTTTTATTTAGACTAGGCATCAGCCCAATTATATGTAAATATCCACTGTCTTTTATTCTATATCTCCACAATCAGATTGGGTAGAAAAGATACAAAACCAGAGAACTGAATTCATTTCAAAGTCATGGCTACTAGCATCAAATGTGGTTCTAGTCTTATTTCCTAATACTGCTACAGGTTATGCCTCTACTCCTTGAGAACTAGTTATTTCCTTTTGTCCACCACCCTCCATCATATTCATTTTTCTCATAGTGGTGAAGTTCCTTACTCACTGAATAAGCATAAGGAAACAGAAAACTTTCAAAATCCACTTTCCCTCACCTGGGCTGCTTCATTCAGTTTTTAAGTCATAGTGTTTCATCTCAGTAATAGAAACCATAACTAAAACACTAAGAACTAGCATCATTGTACTTTCAATGTCAGCCAAAAATTCTTCTTGTATTTTAGTTCTTATCTTTATGCCTTTCTTCCTCTCACACCAAACTTCATCTATAGTTCTTCTTACAACAATCCCAAGAAAAGAGGACCACATATACATAACTCCAACTCTAGCAACAAAAATAAGAGGAAGCAACAATCATTGGTCCTTAATATTTCTCAACATTAATAGACTGAATTCTCCCATTAAAAAAAAAAGAACAGGCTAACAAGATTTTAAGAGAACCCAGCATTTTGCTGCATACAAGAAACACTCCTCAGTGACAAGGACAGATACTACCTCAGAGTAAAAGGCTAGAAAAAAAGTTTTCCAAGCAAATAGTCCCAAGAAACAAGCTGGAGTAGCCATTCTAATCTCCAATAAAATAGACCTTCAATCAAAAGTTATCAAATAATATGAGAAAGGACACTTCATTCTCATCAAAGGAGAAATCCACCACGATGAATTCTCAGTTCTGAACATCTATGCTCCAAATGCAAGGGCACGCACATTTGTAAAAGAAATATCGCTAAAGCTCAAAGCACACATTGAACCTCACACAACAGTGGCAGACTTCAAGACCCCACTCACACCAATGGACAGATCATGGAAACACAAACTAAACATGACACAGTGAAACTAACAGAAGTTATGAAGCAAGTGGATTTAACAGATATCTGCAGAACATTCCATCCCAAAAGAATACACCTTCTTCTCAACACTTCATGGTACCTTTTCCAAAATTGATCATATAATAGTCACCAAACAAATCTCAACAGATTTGAGAAGACTGAATTAATCCAATGCAATCAACCAGACCATCCTGGACGAGGGTTGGTCCACAATAACAACAAAAATAAGAGAAAGCCCATGAAATGATAGAAGCTGAACAACTCTCTGCTCAATGATAACTTAGGGAAGAAATAAAGAAAGAAATTGATTTTTTAGAATTTAATGAAAATGAAGGTATAACATACCCTAACTTATGGAACACAAGGAAAGAAATGCTAAGAGGAAAACTCGTGGATCTGAGTGGTTTCACAAAGAAATCAGAGACAACCTACACTATCAGCGAACACCACATCTGAAAGTTCTAGAACAAAAAGGAGTGGATACACCTAAAAGGAGTAGACAGCAAAAAAAATTCAAACCTGGGGCTAAAATCAAGCAAGTAGAAAGAAAGAGAACTATACAAAACCCACAAAACTAGTAGGGGACTCTTTAAGAAAGATAAATAAGACAGATAAACCCTTACCCAGACTAACTATAGGGCAGAGACAGTATCCAAATTAACAAATCAGAAATGTAAAGGGAGACATAACAACAGAAACTAAGGAAATTCAAAAAAAATAATAATCAGATCCTACTTCAAAAGTCTATACTCAACAAAACTGGAAAATCTGGATGAAATGGATGATTTTCTAGGCAGATACTAGGTACAAAATTTAAAGAAGGATCAGATAAACCATCTGAACAACCCCAGATCTCCTGTGGAAATAGAAGCAGTCATTTAAAATCTCCCAACCAAAAAACACTCAAAGCCAGATGGTTTTAGTGCAAAATTCTAGCAGACATTCAAAAAAGACCTAATACCAATACTTCTCAAACTACTCCACAATATAGGAACATAAGAAAACCTACCTAATTCCTTCTACGAAGCCACTGATATGCTGAAACCTAAACCATAGAAAGACTCAACAAAGAAAGAGAGCTTCAGGCCAATTGCCTTTATGAATATCAATGCAAAAATACTCAATAAAATTCTCACAAGCCAAATTCAAGAACACATCAAAATGATCATTTACCATGATCAAGTAGGCTTCGTCGCAGAGATACAGGAGTGGTTCTATATATGGGAAGTCATTGATGTAGTCCACTATATAAAAATCTGAATGGAAAAAAAAGCCACATGATTATCTTTTTAGATGCTGAAAAAGCCTTTGACAGTTATAACATTCCTTTATGTTAAAAGTCTTGGAAATATCAAGAATTCAATGCACATACCTAAACATAATAAAAGCAACATACAGCAAATCAATACCCAACATCAAATTAAATGGAGAGAAACTCAAAGCAATCCTACTGAAATCAGGGATAAGACAAAGCTGCTCATTCTCCCCCTCTTTATTCAATATAGTACTCAAAGTTGTAGCCAGGCAGTTTAGACAACAAAAAGAGGTCAAAGGGATACAAATTGGAAAAGAGGTAGTAAAAATATCACTGTTTCCAGATGATATTATAGTATACATATGTGACCCCAAAAATTTTACCAGAGAACTCCTACAGCTTATAAGCTACTTCAGCAAAGTGGCTGGATATAAAATTTACTCAAATAAATCACTAGCCTTCCTCTACACAAGGGACAAATGGGCAGAGAAAGAAATTATGAAAAGAACACCCTTTACAATAGTCAAGGCTAATATAAAATATCTTGGTGTGGCTCTAACCAAGCAAGTGAAAGATCTGTATGACAAGAACATCAAGTCTCTGAAGAAAGAAATTGAAGACTTCAGAAGATGCAAATATCTCCAATGCTCTTGGATTGGCAGAATTAAAATAGTAAAATTGGTAATTGTACCAAAAGCAATCTACAGATTCAATGCATCCACATCAAAATTCCAGCTCATTACTTCACAGAGATAGAAAGGATAATTCTCTAATTTATCTAGAATAACAACAAATCCAAGACAGCCCAAACTACTCTCAATGAGAAAAGAATTTATCAGGGAATCATCATCCCTGACCTCAAGCTCTACTACAGAGAAATGGTAAAAAAAAAAAAAAAAACCTCATGGTATTGGTATAGAGACATACAGGTAGATTAATGGAATAGAACTGAAGACCCAGAAATCAACCCAAAACACCTATGGTCACTTGACCTTCGGCAAAGAAGCCAAAACCATACAGAGGAAAAAAGACAGTGTTTTCAGCAAATCGTGCTGTTTCAAGTGGCAGGTGGCATGTAGAATAATCTAGAATTGATCCATTTTTAGCTTCTTGTACAAAGTTCAACTCTAAGTGGATCAAGGACTTCCACACAAAACCAGGTATGCTAAATATAATAGAAGAGAATGTGCGGAAGAGTCTCAAACACATAAGCATAGGGAAAATTTTCCAGAACAGTACACCAATGGCTCAGGCTCTAAGATCAACAATTTTTTTCTTTCTTTTTTTATTAGATATTTTCTTTATTTACATGTCATATGATTTCTCCTTTCCCAGTTTCCTCTTCAAAAAAGAAACAAACAAACAAAAAACCGAAAACAATAAAAACAAACCCCTGTTGCCTCCCCCTTCCCCATGCTTGCCACCCCACCCTCTCCCTGGCATTCCCCTTCACTGGGGCACACAATCTTCACAGGGCCAAGGACCTCTCCTCCCATTGATGATCGATTCTGCAATCCTCTACTATACACATGCTGCCAGAGCAATCAGTCCCACCATGTATAGTCCTTGGTTGGTGGCTAAGACTCTGGGAGCTCTGAGGTTACTAGATAGTTCATATTGTTGTTTGTCCTAAGGGGCTGCAAACCCCTCAGCTCCATAGGTCCTTTCTCTAACTCCTTCATTGGGTACTGTGTACTCAGTTCAATGGATGGCTGTGAGCCTCTACATCTGTATTAGTCAGGTACTGTCAGAGCCTCTCAGGAGATAGCTGATAAATGGGACCTCATAAAATTGAAAGGCTTCTGTAATGCAAAGGGCACTGTCAATAGGAACTGTGAGGGAGAGGGGAAGGGTAGGGAGAGAAGGGGGGTCAGTATCAGGTATTGGAAGGGAAAGAAGTCCAGAGGCTCAGGAAAATGAATAGAAATATGTAGCAGTGGATGGTTGGGAACTGGGAGGAGCCACTAGAATACCCCACATGCCAGGGAAGTGAGAGGTTCCCAGGACCCAAAAAGGAAGGCATTCACTGAAATAACTAACAATGGGGAAATAGAACCCATAGAGACCACCTCCAGTTGATAGGCATGGCCCTCAGGTGAGGGATTGGACCCCCTACCCATCTTAAAATATTTAACTCAGAATTGTTCCTGTCTAAAGGAAATGCAGGGACAAAAAATGGAGTGAGACTGAAGGAAAGGTCATCCACAGACTGCCCCACATAGGTATCCATCCCGTCCAGACACTGGAACCCAAAAACTATTGCTGATGTCAAGAAGTGCTTGCTGACAGGAGCCTGGTATAGATGTCCTCTGAGAGTTTCTTCCAGCGACTGACTAATATATAGATGCAGATACACAGTCAACCATCAGAATAATCCAGGGGACCTAACTGGAAGAGTTTGGGGAAGGACTGGAGGAGCTGAAGGGGATTGCAATCCCACAAGAACAACAATATCAAATAACTGGGCCCCACATAGCTCCTAGGGACTAAACCACCAACCAAAGAGTATACTTGGATGGGTTCATGGATCCAGCTACATATGTAGCAGAGGATTGTGTTATTTGTCATCAGTGGAATACAAGGCCCTTGGTCCTGTGGAGGCTTGATGCCCCAGAGTAGGGGGAAGCTAGTGGGGAGAGGCGGGAGTGGGTATGTGGGTGATGGAGCACCCTCTTACAGGCAAAGGTAAGGTGATATGGAATGCGGGTTTAGGGAAGGCAGACTGGGATGGGAAACAGTATTTGAAATGTAAATAAAGAAAATAACCAATTAAAATTAAAAAGACTAGCTAGAACAACAGATGCATTTCAATGTGACACACAAGCATATCATTATAAGCCACATCTTTCTTTTTTTATTCATCCCAAAGATCTCACATGAAAATTATAGATTTTAACATCCCATAGTCTTTACAAATTCAAACACATTAAAATTTCAGTCTCAAAAATATTCAGTCTCTCTAAGAATCCAAAATGTTTCTTAGAGTTTAAAGTTATGAGCTCCTTTAAAAATCAAAATTAAAGCAAATACATCCTTCAAGAGGGAAAAAAACATAGCTCAGTCACAATGTGATCCAAGCAAAACCAAACTCTAACAACATAAATAACTCAGTATCCAATTACCCAGGATTCATTCATGTTCTTCTGAAATCCTCCAAAGGGCTTGGGTCATTTCTCCAGCTATGCCTCTTGGGCTCTAGCTGGCTCCATTCCACTGCTGCTGCTGTTTGATGGTCATCCCATGATACCAAAACTTCCAAAATGCTGGATCTTTGGCTGTAACAGGGCTGCACTTTTACCAACAGTCTGTCAGAAGCTCGCTTCATGGTATCAAGCTTGAACTTCTCTTCATGACCCCTTCTGTGTGTGTCCTCAACTACCACTGAAGCTGCACCATCAGTAATGGCATCTTGGCCTCTCACAGCCCAAATATCAATTGATTCTTATGACTACTTCATGCATTCAAAACCAGTATTACCTGGATGATTCTTATACTACCAAGGGTGAGTTGCCCACAAAAGGTTATTAGAAAGTTCAAAGAAATGAAAAACAAAAAAGGGCAGGAGAAGAGTCTCCAAAGGATACTGAAGTGGAAGAGATGTGAGCTGGAGTATTATTGGGAATGGTATCAACAAAGGAGAATTTTGTTACTTCTGAACAGAATGAAGACATCAGTGAGGGTTTTCTGATAAGAATAGCTAAGGGAAATTAGGGACGGCTTGATGATGTGAGGTTGTAAGTCAAGGAGTTTTTGGAGGGAGGCAAAGATAAATTGGGTAAATTATTATGAAAGAAAAATAACCAATGCCCAAGATGTCTCATGAAGAAATTGGTTCCTCGGGGGAAGTCAAAATCATTCAAAGCAAAAATATAAAGAGATTGCCCATAACTATGTGTTCCAATTGAAGGTTCAAGACAGGCAGATGAAGAATGTGGAGAAGAGACACTGAAAAGGAAAAGTCTGTGGAATTAGAAATGACTTCAGAATCCAGCTCATCTAGAGTGATTAATTGAAATAGGACTGAAGCAGGCTATGGAACTAGTCTCATTCCTTTCAATATAATGCTGGTGATGAAAATAGGAGGGGTCAACTATAGGAGAAGATTCCTTTTCTTCTTTGGTAATTTTTGTCTAATCTTTGATTGATAAATAACACGTCGTGCACATATTTATGGGATTAAAGGTCAGGTTTTAGTCTATGAATACACTGTGAAACAATCAAATCATGCTAATTACTGTATCTATCACCTCAGATAACTATCTTTTTGTTATGGTGAGAACATTTTTAATCCACTCTCTCATCTATTTTGAAATATACAATTTGTTGTTAGTAAATATAATCACTGTGCATGCAATGCCTGATCACAACTTATTCTTCCTGTGAAATGAACTGTGTGTCATTGATTAATGTCTTCTCTTTTCCCATTAATTTCTTTGCTAGGTCTGATAATCAGCATTCTTTGCTTTTTCAATTGTCTCAGGTTCCATGTGAGAGGCCATGCAGTATTTCTGCTCTCTGTGTTTGCTTTATTTCACTTAGCATAATGTCCTCTGGCTTCATCTATGTGGTGAGTGACAGGATGTATGGTTAAGAATTGTCTATCTTATGTAAGAACAGTGATTTTAAATCTGGTTATCTCTTAACAGGCATTTCACTTGTTTTCATTCTGGAGTACTGTAAATGCATTGCATGAAACATGAGGCTGCAGATTCCTCTTTGCACATAGGTTTTGTATCCTCAGGCTATATACCTGCAATGGAACTGCTTTATCCTATGGTTATTGTATTTTTACTTCTTAAAGAACTTCCATGCCATGCCATTTTCTACACCTTATAATATTTCCAGCAGTATACAAGGGTTTCCATTGTTCCCATCATCAATAACAATTGTGTCTTTCACCTTTGTTTCCTGTTACTAATATACTAATAGTTCCAAGCTATGAAGTAGGAGGGAATTTCTCTTTGTAGTTCTAATTTGTATTGTTCTGATAGTTATTAATGCTGAGCATTTTTTTCTATGCCTTTTTTCTGTTTACATGTTTTCTTTTTTTAGAGTGTCAAATTAGAATGGCATAGTAAAACAAAGGAGGTATGTATGGAGAAACGGGGGCATTAGTTTAGAAGGTAGGATGGATGGAAGTATATATAGAGAGAAGAGAGATAAACAGCAATAATCAAAAAATTTATAGAGAAGCATGCTATTTATGTTTGTTGAAAAGTACATATACAATATATAAATGTATGCTTATACAAATTATGCTACCTAAAGGCATAAACTTTTTCCCCAAGTATCATGAGTTATCTAACAAAAATCCCAATGCCAGACATGGGAAACCTCCATTAAATTTGTTGAAGAAATTATATATATGCATATATATATGTATATGTATACACACACACACACACACACACACACACACACACACACACACACATATATATATATATGTTGTTGCCATTGCCTTTGTTAACCTCCCAGAACTTGAATGTAAGACCTTATTCCTGCAAGCATGAAGTTCTTCAGACAGGGGACTTGCTTGGAGGAATAGAGGTGAAACTGGCCTGAGAGCCTCCTTCATGAGTACTAGATCTAATATTATCTGAATATATTATATATCTGAATAATATATATATATCCAAGCTGTGAAAAAGGAAAAACCAACAATCCTACTCAGTTGCAAAGCCTTAGGACCCCAGAAATTATCAACGTGCAAAGATATCCCCAATGGTGCAGCCTTATCACTGACATCTTAGAGGAAAACAATAGCTATATAACTGGACTTAAGGACTACTGAATAAGTGAGTTCATGCCTGTTACTGTAAACCTAATGATTTACCTATGACTGGTGAGGATACTGACCCTGGAAGAGAACTTACTGCACTCGTATTCCTAACCAGTATAATTTCTAACTGTATTCTGAGTACTTACCTTTATAAAGATATTGAAGTATAGGTCTAACTTATCCAAGAAGTTTTCATTTGTAGAAGTAAGAGATAGAGAAAGCCACAACTAGTAAAAAAAAAAAATGTAAAGAACATGTGACCTCAGAACCATAGGTGTCCAGGCCCAAATGATCCATCTATAACATAACTTTCCCACCAAAGACTCAGACAATACCAGGGAGAGGAGTGTGAAAAGACTGGAGGAACTGGAGGAACAACATCTCTGCTGTAAGCTTAAGTCTTCTACCAAAGACAATGAAGCCTCAAAGATGAAATCTCAAAACTATGGTTACCTAAATAAAACCTACAAATGACCACACCAGTTTACATGCCAACAAGAATAAGGGAATATTTCATAAGACCCCAACCTGAATGAAGAATGACAGGCAACTAATAGCCATTAAGAGATGGAGGATTAATCTTTTCCAGAAATGAGCCCAATGATAAGTTATCCAATGCCAAGTAGTCAGGGTTAAATATATATGTGACAAAAGCAACACCAAATGGACACCACCAAGGTAAACAAACTGTATTTATATACATGTGTGTGTGTGTGTGTGAGTACACATGTATGTATAGCAATAGTAGACAAGAACAGAATGTGAATTTGAAAGAGAATGCAGAACATGGGAGGATTTGGACAGGGGACAGGAGGGGTGGGAATAATGCAAATACAGTGCTCAGGTATGGAATTCACTCCTAAACAAACTGAAATAAAAAATAGATATTTAAATTTAAAATGTTTACTTAACATTAGTGTGGTGACACTTACCTGTAGTCCTAATGCCAGAGAAGCTGAAGCAGTCAAATTTGTAAACCAGTCCAGCCTGAGTACATAGCAAGACTTAGTGATCTAGAAAATACAGCCAAGCCTTCGACTGAGGTCATGGACCTCTATGGAGGAGTGATGGAAGGATTGGAGGAACCAAAGGACATGACAATCCCATAGGAAGACAAACAATATCAACTAACCTGAACCCCTGGGAACTCCCAGAGACTAAGTCGCCAGCCAAAGACCACAAGGGGCTGGTCCAAGGCCCCCAGCACATATGGAGCAGATGACAGCGTGTCTGCCATCAGTGGGAGAGAATGTGCCTAATCCTATAGAGACTTGATGCTGCAGGGGTGCTTCACTCTCAGAGGTGAAGGGGAGTAGGAATTGGAGAAGAACTCTTCAAGGAGGAATAGGGAACAACATTTAGGATATAAATAAATAAGTAGTAGTAGTAGTAATAATAATAATAATAATAATAACAATAATAATAATAAACAATGCTACAGCCTGATGAGGCAGTGTGGAACGAAAAAAGTGTAGTCCCTTTACCACTGTTTTAATAGATTTTTGCTTTTTTCTTCTTGAATAGTTAAACTTCTTATTAGCTTTTTATCTGTACACAGATTGCAAGAAAAAAATAAAATAATCTTTTCTCCACTTTGCTCTGCAGGTTATTTCTGTTTGATTGAACCCTATTTGTCATTTTTTTTTGTTCTCATTGTTTGTGCTTGTTATTTCTTTCTCATATTATCACAGTCCAGTCTAATATCATATGCCTTGTAAGCAGGAAAAAAGTATAGAGTGTCCAGGGAGATGAAGTGTACATCTAATCCAGTCTTCTGTTTAACAATAAAAACTAGGAATCAAACACAAGTCTTATACAGAGATCTGAGCTCTAGGGTCTTCATGATTCCAGTGTTTATGAGCTCATTGTTTTTCCCCACGCAGGCTGTGTGGAAGCTGGAGTTGGTGTCTCCTGGTTTTTGAGTTCAGGCTTTCTCACAATCATATCTGCCTTCATAGCTGAACTTCTGTTCATATTGAAGTAATTTCCCACAATTATACAAACTAGAACACCAGGGTCTAATTCAGTTGATTCCACATCAGATCTTTTTGATCCCAGGGCTCTAATAAATCTCATAATTATCAACTATGTAGTTTAGAAATAAATAAATAATGTACATATGATAATGTATTGCATCTGTATATTTACAGATATTCACATTTGTGTTTGTGTATTTATGAACTTTCCTTTAGAAAAGATTAGACAGTAAAACCAGACTACATAATTATATTAGTATATAATTACATATTGATTACTTATGATGACTACTATGTTTATAGCCAAGTGAGAAAATGCTTAATTCAGCCTAAAATGTGCAGGTTTGATTAATACTACTGTCATTTACTATCTCTGAGATGTTGAAAAAACTCCTTAATTCTTTTTTACTTCACAATTCTTTGTATTCATTTGAGTTTGTTTTAAATTTTTCATTCTTTTTTATTTTTTTAACTTTTATTGCATTATGATGAGAAAAGTTACATGATTTCAAGTTATCTGAATTTGTTAACATTTAAAAACATTTTAAGTAAATGGAATTAAATCACATTCTTGTTTCTCTTTTGTACCCCAACTCCTACCAGAGACCCCCCTTCAATAACTACAATATCTTCAATGTCAAGCAAAGCATTCAGTCTCACTCTTTGTTGTTCTCTTACAAGCCCCCTCCCAATATAATTGTCTACCTTTCTTTTGGGTATATAAATACTTTTAAAGTGACAATGTACTCACATATATACAATAAATAAGTCTTAAAGAAATAATTAAGGGGGACCAGGTGACAATCTTCAGTTCCTGGAACCACTAGTCACAGTGTCCTCCACACCCACAAATATTCTTACTGTTAGACTACACATGCTCTCTCCGGGTTTTATGTGTAAGCTAGTAATTTTCCACAAGGCCATGGTTAAGGCCATGGCTCCCGGTATCTCCTGTTTTTATTATTTTTAATTGAGGTCTTGAGGAACCAAGGTGATCATATATAGTTGCCTCATCCTTGGATGAGTGGGCGTTAACCAGTGGGAGGGGTTGGGGGGAAGCATTGACTTGATTCTTCCTGTGGGTGAGATTACCATTAAGTCCCACAGACATGACTCTTGGTATCTTTGGGGAGCGGGGCGGTAGCATTGATCTGATTCCTCCTGTGGGTGAGATTACCATTAAGTCCCACAGACATGGCTCTGGGGTATCTTTGGAGGAGGGTAGGCAGAGCCTTAGAAAATCCTAAGGATAAGGTTAAAGAACAGATACCAACCTCCTTGCAAACCAGGTTTGTCTCACGGGGAATCCAGAGACGGTCCATATGGGACCTTCCCCTGGGTGCTTATCCTCACAGCCACTGCTGGTGCCCATACTAGATTCATTTTGTCCAGAACCAGTATGCACAGGTCTGAATCCTATGCAGCCCCTAAAGGAGAATTACCAACCTCAGGTTCGTCAAGCACTCTATCAGCCAAATCAAGTCTATGATAATAAATTTGCAAGGGTCTTCATGCCATGGAGTCAATCTGCTGTTTTATAAAATCAGTTATGTTGTTAAAATGAAAGGCCCCAAAGTTACTAACAATTAAATGTTTATTAAAGGTCCAAGGAAGGGCATCGAGAGGGTGAACATGGAGGACTTCCACCAATTATCGTCAGCAGCTGAAAACTGTCTTTTCTGGAGCTCCAATTTAAGTTTGTGTAAATGTTACACCCGAGTCTCCACTAGGCCAGACTCATTTACATGAAAACATCATTTTCTTTCAGAAATAAACAGGTACCACCCTTTTCAGTGGTCAGCCAATCAAGTGCTCCTCGATTCCCTTGGCACAGGAGAATAATCCACAGGAGGGTCCCTCATTTTCCAACTATCTTCATTTTTCACCAATACAGCTTTCCTGTCACCATTGTCAGGGCACTCAGCAAGCTCACAGGTCAGCAGGTCACACCAATCCCACTGGCAGCTAGCAAGCTCTTGTACCATTCTGTGGGAAAAAAAACCACAAACATGCCCTCTTCCCCATATTAAACGCCTGATCGGGATCATGCCATATGCCGTAAGTGCATCCTTCCATCTCACCTAGACATGAGTATGCCTAGTTGTAGGATGCTGTAGACACTCAGCAAAGAGTTCCTTGGCATCTAAATTTTAAAAATAAAAAGTGTGATTTAAATAATGTGCACAGGGATACAATTCCCCCTCTTTTGCTTGTTTTTCTTTGTTTGTTTGTTGTGTTTTTTTGGTTTTGTTTTTTTTTTCTTATAAGGACAACATTTAATTGGAGCTGGCTTACAGGTTCAGAGGTTCAGTCCATTATCATCAAGGAAGGAACATGGCAGCATCCAGGCAGGCATGGTTCATGCGGAGCTGAGAATTCTCCATCTTCATCTGAAGGCTGCTAGCGGAAGACTGACTTCCAGGTAGCCAGGGTGAGGGTTTTTGTTTTTGTTTTGTTTTTTGTTTTTTTATCTTTTATTGCATTATGATGAGAAAAGTTATATGATTTCAAGTTATCTGAATTTGTTAACATTTAAAAACATATTTTAAGTAAATAGAAATAAATCACATTCTTGTTTCCCTTTTGTACCCAAACACCTCCCAGAGAACCCCCTTCAATACCTACAATATCCTTTTTGTCATATTCCTTAAAATTTATGCAATATTATAACAATAAAAATAAGTATTAAAATGTTGTTTGATACAAAGCAACAATCATTTTAAGAGTCTTATGTAAATGCTCATCTACAGCAATAGTGAAAATACATTTTTCTCAATATAAATTTTAAATAACTCTAAGCATATTAACTGTATATTTCAAAATAATACATCACTACTAGTATTTTCTTAAATTAACATAAATATGTAAAGTCCTTTTGTTTGTTTGTTTTGTATTTAGTAGAGTTTAAAATCTTGGCCTTACTGTGGTACAAGACCAAAATAAGAACAATTTTTAGATATTGGAGTTCATTGTAATAAGTCTGTACTTCAATGACCCTCACATCACCAAAGGATTTTACCTCCATCGTAGCTAAGCTGAGAGTTGATATAGCTCTGCTGCACCAAGAAATAAATTGTAGGCAGGATTTTTAGATACAGACTTCCTGCCATGGTCAAAGCTATTTGACTTGAGTGAGTGATTTATTCTCAGCCCACAGAGAACAGGTTACATTCACTTAAGAAATGGTGTATGTATTAAGATGGTCTATCCATAAAGTCATTCACCAACTGTTTCAATGAACAATGGTTCTGCTTGGAGGGTGGCACAGACATTAGGTGAGGGTAAGAATTTGTTTCATTAGCTGTGATAATTTGGAAAAGCATTCATCTCAGAGAAAGAGTAACTTATAAAGTCCTCTTCTTCAAATGATACAAGAGTTACAATTGTCAAGCAAAGCATTCAGTCTCACTCTTTGTTGTCCTCTTACAAGCAACCTCCCTAGTTAATCATCTATGTTTCTTTTGTGCATATAAATACTTTTGAAATATATAAGCTGTTCTGAAAACCATAGTATAGTGTATAAACATGAAATAAACAATACTACTAATAGGCTGAGATAGGAGAAGCAAGATTTCAAGACCATTATGCTGTACACAGCCAGACACTCTCACTACAAACAAACTGGAAGTGTATATAGATTGAACAATATTGGACCTATTTCTCCGATTACCAATTAGAGAGACCATTGGATGACAATCAACAAATTTCTAATTCCTCATAATACTGGATTTCAATCGATTAGGATATGTTGGTAATATTAATTTTCATATTATGATATTAAAAAAAAGTAATTGTCACTTCCTGTTGTTTTTGTTATAAAATGTGGAATTAGGTTTGTGTTGATTTGTTGTATAGTAGTCTGGGCTGGCATTTGTATTTTTGTAGGTTCTGTATGATATCTGCCTAGGGTCTTCTAGCTTCCATAGTCTCTGGTGCGAAGTCTGGTATAATTCTGGCAGACCTGCTTTATATGTTACTTGACATTTTTCCCTTACTGCTTTTAAAATTCCTTCTTTGTTTAGTGCATTTAGTGTTTTCATTATTATGTGACTGGAGGAATTTCTTTTCTGGTCCAGTCTATTTGGAGTTCTATAGGCTTCTTGTATGTTCATGGGTATCTCTTTCTTTAGGTTAGAGAAGTTTTCTTCTATAATTTTGTTGAAGATATTTACTGGCCCATTACATTGGGAGTCTTCACTCTCTTCTATACCTATTATTCTTAGGTTTGGTTTTTCTCATTGCATCCTGAATTTCCTGGATGTTTTGGGTTAGGAGCTTTCTTCTTTTTTCATTTTCTTTGACTGTTGTGTCAATGTTTTCTATGGTGTTTTCTGCCCCTGAGATTCTCTCTTCTATCTCATGTATTCTGTTGGTGATGCTTGCATCTATGACTCCTGATTTCTTTCCTAAGTTTTCTATCTCCAGGGTTGTCTCTCTTTCTGATTTCTTTATTGTTTCTATTTCCATTTTTAGATTTTGGATGGTTTTGCTCACTTCCTTCACCTGTTTGTGTTTTCCTGTAGTTCTTTAAGAGATTTTTGTGTTTCCTCTTGAAAGACTTCTAGCTGTTTAAATGTGTTCTCTTGTATTTCTTTGAGGGTCCTATTTATGTCTTTCTTAAAGTCCTGAATCATCATCATGAGAAGTGATTTTTATATCTGAATCTTGCTTTTCCAGAGTGATTGTATGCCCAGGACTTGCTATGGTGGGAGAATTGGGTTCTGATGATGTCAAGTAACCTTGGTTTATGTTGCTTATATTCTTACGCTTGCCCCACACCATCTGATTATCTCTAGTGCTTCCTACCCTTGCTAAATCTGACTAGAACCTGTCTTTCCTGTGATCCTGTTTGTGTCAGAACTTCTCAGAGTCAAGCTTTCTCTATGATCCTGTGATTCTTGGATCCTGTGACCCTGGACTTGTTAGAGAGCCTGGGAGTGGAACTTCCTCTGGGTGTGGTGGGACTGGCTGAGGAGGTTGCACCCAAGGTCTACTCAGGGCACCAGCTCAGAAAGACCGGAAGGAACCCGAGCCACTGGGCTGATGGAGTTCCTGTGTGCCTGCTCCTGCTGGTCCCGGTTACTCCTGGTGTTGGGACAGATGTTGTGTCCTCCTCACCTCTGATCCTTGGCGTGTTATAGTGCCTGGGAGTGGAGCTTCCTCTGGGTGTTGTGGGACAGGCTGTGGAGCCCAGGGTCTTCTCAGGGCACGTGCCGGCCCAGACCTACTTTTTCCCTTCTATAGATTAAACTCATCATCAGATGCATGCTACACATGTGTTCTAAACCCTGATCAATATCCCAAGTCATTGTGTCTTGGGTTATAAGAAAAATAATTCTATTCTCATGGATTTATATAGAACATCACTAACTACCATATGTAAACTCTCATATATGTGGCAAATTTGTACCATTACAAGATCGTTTGTAGCAATAAAAGATCAGCAAAATCTAAATATTTATCAGTAGGAGATTTAGTTAGAAATTATGGTATATTTGTGCAATTGAAAACTATACAACATCTTTCCTAAATGGCAGTCCTTTACCAAGCTGACTTTCAACATCTAAGAAGCATTATTAAGTGTGAAAGCTAAAACATATAAAATGTATGTATGTTAGCGTATGCATCTGTATATTTTCAGATATATCAAGTGTGTGCTGTATATTCATGGACTTTCCCTTAGATAATATCACAAAGTGATGTCAGACTATGTCAGATCATGTCACTGGCTGGTAGTTCATAGAGAAATAACCACCTAACCACTGTGCATCTTAGTTTCCTTAGTTTGAAAATTATAAGAAAAAATTTAATTGCCAACTATGCTATGTATGCTGTCCTCAGTAGATGAGTTAAGAAGATTAGGACACTGGTCAGTGGGAGACTTATGTAAGTGTCTTTTAAATGCTGGTTCTTACTACTTTAATTACACCAGAATTCAATTAAAGCAGATTCTACAGAACAGACACCAGATCTGGAGACAGAAGTGAGGAAACTTATTTACATTAGGTAAATATGGTCTATTGATGCCTGAATTTTATATTTTGTTCTCATTTTACATATCTTGAAATAATCTTCTTTTGCTTTTCCAACTACTTTATTTTATTATTCTAGGTTATATAGACCATTTTCCTGCACTCAGTGTAATTTGAGCAGTTCCCAACATACTCTAATAACCTCCTCAGTCTCTCATCTCCCTGCTCCATCCATTTTCTTTGCTCCTCTAGATCTGTGTTTCTTAACATTTCTTATGATCTACCCCTTTAATACAGTTCCTCATGATGAGGTAACCCTCAACCATAAAATTACTTTCGTTGCTACTTCATAACTGCAATTTTGCTACTGTTATTAATTGTAATATAATTATCTGTGTTTTCAGATGGACTTCAGAAACCCTTACATTGATAACCTCTGATCTACGTGGTTGGTTTCCACTACCATGTCATCTGATCATCCATGACTTTACATATCTTTAAAGCTAAGGCATACAAGTGAGAGAAAACATGTGACATTTGTCTTTGAGACTAATTTAATTTGCTTAATATGACTATCTTCAATTTTATGTATTTTCTTGAAGATAATATAACCTCACTTTTATTTATGCCTAAACAAAAAGTACATTATGTACATATACTCTATTTTCTGTATTCATCCTCTGCAAGACAACTGGGTGAGTTCTATAACTTAGAAAATATAAATAGAACTGAGACAACAATGATGTGTAAGCATAGCCAACAATCTACCATGATTCTAAGAGGCTTACATAGAGTAAATAAACTTTAGTGAATCTTAATTACATCTTATCTTATCAGTTGCTTGAGAGAAACAAATCTATATTTCACTGTCTTTGAATGACACTTGTTGGTTTTAATTTATTTTGAATATTTACATTTTCAAACTTTCATTTTAAAAGTCACTGGGCTTTGATAATGAAAAGTGAAAGAGTGGTGTAGCTTGGTCTTCAGGTAGATCTATTTCCAATTTTCTGAGGAACCTCCAGATTGATTTCCAGAGTGGTTGTACCAGTTTGCAATCCCACAAGCAATGGAGGAGTTTTTCTCTTTCTCCACCTCCTCTTCAACATGTGTTGTCAACTGAGGTTTTGATCTTAGCCATTCTGATTAGTGTGAAGTGGAATCTCAGGGTGTTTTGATTTGCATTTCTCTGATCACTAAGTACTTTGAACATTTCTTAAGGTGCTTTGCAGTCATTAGAGATTCTTCTGTTGTGGATTCTGTTTAGTTTTATACCCCATTTTTTAATTGAGTTGTTTAATTTTTTGGTGATTTGTTGGCTACACTGATAGTTGGCCTTTGAAGACAGCAGCCTGGAAGTGACACCTAGCTATGAACACACCTACC
Organism: Mastomys coucha; assembly: GCF_008632895.1. Classification (NCBI taxonomy): domain Eukaryota; kingdom Metazoa; phylum Chordata; class Mammalia; order Rodentia; family Muridae; genus Mastomys; species Mastomys coucha. The sequence goes on from NW_022196899.1 coordinate 11,880,556, forward strand.
TGCCTAGAAACTTTGGGTTGCCAGAGACTTTGGTGTCTGATTTCTGCTGAAGTGTTTAGATTATGCATTTGTCTTGTACCTGGAGATTTCAGTTTCGGTTTTTACCTGCCCCTATAAATGTTCTAATGATCCCTAAGTAAATGGAAGCCTTGATACGAAAGCTATTTGGCTCTGTCTCTGTCTCTCGATCCCAGGTCCTTTGCAAACCTCTGGCTGAAGAGAACCCAGACCCATGGAGCTGCAGGTTAACTCCCCGCAGTGATTAACTTCTTGAGTTCATTATATATTTTGGATATTAGTCCTCTATCAGAAGTGGGGTTGAAAGACCCCCGGAACTGGGAAGACCCTCACTCAAGTCTCGGGATGGTGCGACCACCCAATAACTCACGAGAGACTGATCTTGCTGCAATCACATGAGATTTATTCAGGATAAGCCAGATCTGGGGTCGAACTCGTAGCCTGGCAGGCCAGAGGGGTTCGACCCCGAACACAAGAAGTGAGGGGTATTTAAAGGGAAAAACCACAAACTAGTGGGGGTGAGAGGGTTACCAAAGAAACATAGCATGAAAACAGTGGAAGATTCCAAAGGGACCCAACCCCTGGTTGAGTCAGGGTCATAAGTAAAACATTGTCAAGAGGAATGTGGTTTGGTCAATGCTATCTTCTTAATGGCTGAGCGCTATCCTATTCCTTATTCTGAGCCCTTGCTGGAGGGGGTCTCTGAGACCAACAAGTTCCTGGAACTGAGCAGTCCACATTCCTGGCTCGTTACAGAGACTTCCTATGCCTTCTTTAAGTAAAGGTTATACAGTATACATTAATGCATCTCCATTAACATGCTTTTTCCAAATTTCTAAATTCAGTCTTTCAGGGTTAGTTAAGATTTTTTCCCAATCTGTAGGTTGCCGATTTGTCTTACTGACTATGTCCTTTGCCTTATAGAAGCTTTCCAGTTTCATGAGGAACCATTTATCAATTCTTGATCTTAGAGCCTTTGTTTAGGAAATTCCCCCCTATGCCAATGAGTTTGAGGCTCTTTCCCACTTTCTCTTCTATTAGATTCAGTGTATCTGTTTTATGTTGAGGTCCTTGATCCACTTAGAGTTGAGCTTTGTGCAAAGTGACAAATATGGGTCTATTTTCATTTTCTACATACAGACAGCCAGTTAGACTAGCATCATTTATTGAAGATGCTTTCTTTTTTCCATTGTATATTTTTGCTTCTTTGTCAAAGATCAAGTGTCTGTAAGCATGTGGTTTTATTTCTGGTTCTTCAATTCTATCCTATTTATCAACCTGTCTGTCTCTATACCAATACCATGCATCTTTTATCTCTATTGCTTTGTAGTAAAGCTTGAGGTCAGGAATGGTGATTCCCCAGCCCTACCATGACACAGGGGCACATTTTCCACTATGTTCATAGAAGCCATATTTGTGATAGCCAGAAGCTGGAAACAACAACCTAGATGTTCCAGGACAGAAGAATGGATATAGAAAATATGGTTCATTTACACAATGGAATACTTCTCAGTTATTAAGAATAAGGACATCCTGAGGTCTGCAGGCAAGTAGATGGAACTAGAAAATATCATCCTGAGTGAGGCAACCCAGACCCAAAATGATATGCATGGTAGGTACTCACT